>NC_142671.1:10063483-10245150 GCF_964200805.1 Pocillopora damicornis
ACTTGTAAAAGCAAAAAAAATAAAAGTTGCTAAAGGCCCATGTCTGAAATCTTCACGTCTATGACGCGTTTCAGGTAGTGCAATTAATTTCTCGTTAGGGCATGGGTATTAAAATCTGGATCAACGGATTCAACAGCTGACAGCTCTCAAGTTGAAATTGTTACGAACAATAATAAGACATCCACATCTACATTCATTAAGTTTGTAAAATCTGTACAGACATCACATCAACTATCATTATGAAAAGATATAAAATATATACAATACTCGAATAAAACTAATAAAGAAATTGGGATAGCACTTTTATAAGTGTAAATATAAGATTAAGAAATAAAAGTGCCTGGTGATTTTTGACTAAATAGGCGAGTAACTTAGAATAAAAAACTGTCAGGAAGTTTGACTCAACTATTTCCGCAAGTAGCTTATTCCATAATCTTATGGTCCTTGAGAAAAAGGAATAAAAATGAATGCTCTTTGTCGCCATATCTTGCCCATATTTATAACGATGACCGCCTCGATTTCTAACTTCAGAATGGGGTTGTAAATAGCTATTTACATCAATATCAATCCACGGCTCATTTTATATAAAAGGTTCAGACGAGTCATACTTTTTCTTAATTCTAAGTTTTCCCAACTTAGATCTTCAAACATTTCAGTAACGCTAGCTGTAGGATAGAACTGAGCCGTTTTTCTCTGAATCCTCCCAAGGGAAGCAATGTCCTTTTGTAAGTATGGGTCCCAAGCGGCACAGGCATATTCAAGCTTCGGACGAACTATGGCTGTATAGGCAGTTGCTTAACGACGCCAGAAACTGTAACAGTAAGGGTACCAATGTTTGGTTTCATGTCGATACTAACAACTGAGATATCAGAGAGGTCTTCACAAGTATGTACGTTCGAAAAGTGATTGCTCAGGAGTTCCACCTTCAGATTTGACTATCAACTTTAGAATCTGCTACGCCAGGGTCGTCGTTCTTTAATTGCTTAATATATGTCTAGAAACGCATGGGATTTTCCTCAATAGCCTCACCCAAGTAGTTTGAAATGTAATTTTCTCTTGCAGACTTCAAGCTCTTGGGTAAGCGTTTTCTGGCAATTATTCGGAAATTATTCTAGTGTGTAGTATTTCCCGATTTCTAAGCTGTAAAGCCGTTGTTTAGCTCTTGTTTGTCTTCTTGGCGACCGATGGAACCAGGGGACATTATTTCACAAGCTTTGCCCTGTTTACGAGGGATAGAATTCTAACGAATTAGACTCAATCAAACTGTTTTATTCCACTCTCGTATTCGCTTATGTACAACGGGTGTGTTGCCCTGTTTACTAGGGATAGAATTCTAACGAACTAGACTCAATCAAACTGTTTTATTCCACTCTCGTATTCGCTTATGTACAACGGGTGTGTAAAAAGCTACTCTGCAAAACTTGTAAGAAATCACTCTCTTATACGATATTCTCCACATTGTGATTGGTCGTTGGTAAGTACTGATTTAAAAGGTCATTCAAGGTTGCGTTGATCATGTAAACCGATCAATGTTCCAAAATCACTTAAGGCAGTGCTTTTAGCTTTTGACATAATGTTCATACTCATCATCTGACATGTGTCACGCACGAATCAAAGTCTCCAACAATTATACCTCTCTTTGTGGTATGCGAGTGTCCATTGTTCGGTGAATATTATTTCCAAAATGGTCCCACATTTCAACAATTGTTGTGTCAGAGTTTCCAGTTTCAGCCAATTCATAAGCAAGGCCTTGTAGTTCCTTCTGTCTACGGGTAGCATCCGCTCTTTTCCTGATGTAGATCTTAGGTTTAATGGGCTTTTTCCTTCTAAATGCAAAGTTCACCTCAAATAATACCATGTCGTGAGCACTTATCCCCGGAATTACTTTAACATTATTTTCGATTTCAACGTTATTTGCTAGTATGATGTCAAGGATATTAGCCTTTCTGGTGGGTTCTTTGGTTGGGTAAGCCAATGCTCAACCACGATTTCAAGTAGCTTAGAGTTGGAAGAATGGCTTCGAAGTTCTTCCATTTGAGATCCGGAGCGTTAAAGTCTCCCGCCACAATTACTTTTGTTTGAATTCAATCTATCACCCAGTTTGAATAAAGATAACTCAAGTTCTTGGAGGCTATCTATGCATATCTTTCGAGTTAGAACGATAGAAGGAGGCAAGGAATAACTATTTTGATTACTTATTTTGAATCTGGCATTGAGTCCAGATAATCTCGCAATTGGCATTTAGGTCGTCTCAATGAATATCTACGATCACAGGCGGCCCAAGCTCCAGCTGTGAGATGATCATCTTGCACAATAACAGTCATGGCGGAATTATAAGAGTTTGTATTGGAATATTTACGGCCGCCCTAAAGAAAAAAATAATACGTCAAATTCTCAAAAAAAATACCTCACCTTACTTCTACAGCGTAACGCTTGTTATCTGACCGCTTACTTTGATGAAAAGGACGCATTATAGCGAGTTGCCCATTTCGACGTTTTCAACGTTCATAAGAAAAGCCCAAGGCTGAACACTCCATTTCCGAACGCCTGATCCGAGAAGCGAAAAATCCAAGCTCAGAATGACCGGGCGACCACAAAGCCAACGCAGAATCCAAGCACATATACTGTAGTTTCATTTCAATTCACTAAAAACTCAATCTTCCCCGCGCAACCGACACTAAGCCGCAGTTTGCTTCAAAAATTTCCAGTTTAGAGGTTTCTAACAGCCCGCGGCCACATCAACCTTGACACACGACCGTTGAAAACCAGCTTGGTAACCCTACCTCCTTTTCAAACTGAGCTTCGCCGGGGACCATACCGTCAGTTACTGTCAATAAATTGTTTTAGAACCACGGGTCCCCTCAAAAGAAATCGATCAAGAGGCTATTGTTTCGATCGGCCAATCGAATACGCCTCCGGAAATGTTTACAAATTCAAAATAATTTACAGGCATAGTTACAAACCGCGCAGCTGATCTCGTAAATCTCGATAATTTCCTTTTAATTTCAAAAGAAAAAAATGTCGTCGGTAAAAAATAGTCTATTCCACGGTTGCAGCAAGGACGTAATCAATTCGAACTTGTATCTGAAATGGAAATCGTGGTAAGTGTTATTGCTGGATATCCATGCGGACGAAACGAAATAACAGTTGTCTTGTTGGCAAAATTAAACTAAGTATGTCCAGATAGAACTAAATTGAATACTGGAATAAATCCTTCCAAGGTTTTCCTCTAACTCCAAAAATAATCACAGATTTGTAAACATTTCCGGAGGCGAATTCGATTGGTCGATCGAAACAATAGCCTCTTGATCGATTTCTTTTGAGGGGACCCGTGGTTCTAAAACAATTTATTGACAGTAACTGACGGCATGGTCCCCGGCGAGGCTCAGTTCGAAAAGGAGGTAGGGTTACCAAGCTGGTTTCAACGGTCGTGTGTCAAGGTTGATGTGGCCGCGGGCTGTTAGAAACCTCTAATTTTTGGAAATTTTTGAAGCAAACTGCGGCTTAGTGTCGGTTGCGCGGGGAAGATTGAGTTTTTAGTGAATTGAAATGAAACTACAGTATATTTGCCTGGATTCTGCGTTGGATTTGTGGTCGCCCGGTCATTTTGAGCTTGGATTTTTCGCTTCTCGGATCAGGCGTTCGGAAATAGAGTGTTCAGCCTTGGGCTTTTCTTATCACAGGCGGCCCAAGCTCCAGCTGTGAGATGATCATCTTGCGCAATAACAGTCATAGCGGAATTATAAGAGTTTGTATGGGCATATTTACGACCGCGCTCAGGAATAAAAAAAATACGTCAAATTCTCAAAAAAATACCTCACCTTACTTCCACAGTGTATCATTTGTTATCTGACCGCTTACTTTGATGAAAAGAGCCCATTTTAGCGAGTTGTTCATTTCGAGGTTTTCAACGTTCATAAGAAAAGCCCAAGGCTGACGCGTATTCGATTGGCCGACCATTGCAATACACTACACAAACGGTGTAGCGTTGTGTCAAATGGCTCAGGGTAATGTCGAGTAGCACAGCGTACGCACAAACGGTGTAGCGTTGTGTGAAATGGCTCAGCGTAATGTCGAATGGTACAGCGTACATACAAACAGTGTAGTGTTGCGTGAAATGGCTCAGCGTAATGCCGAATGGTACAGCGTACACACAAATGGTGTAGCGTTGCATGAAACGGCATAGCGTAATGTAGAATGGTACCGGCAGCGTACACTCAAATGGTGTAGCATTACGAATAGCTTTGCTGAACATCAGACGCTCTAGCTGAACATTAAATTGCTTAGCATCACACGAAATATTTCGATGGTGTGGCGAATTGTCGAGCTTGCTCGTGGCGTGACGTGAATGCTATGTCGCCGAAACCACCAAAAATACAAACCGCAAATTGAACAGCGATATTCTGGGGGGCATGACGTCAACGAATGTGGAGACTGGCGCGAAACCATTACATAGTGTAGTCGCTGTGTGGAAGAGTATTCACTTCGCCTTGCCGTAAAGCAGAGCCAATTCGGTAAGTTTTTCCTCTTTTTTTCCCTGTCGACATTGTATTTAGTCGTTGTCGTTCATGATAGCGTTAGTTAAAATAGCAACGAGACTGGATTCTACCACAGTTTACCACAGTTTGCACGTGTTGGTGAGCCTGGATTTTTATAGTATTAAGTAGTGCTAAGACGTGCATCAAATGTCTATTGCCGAGCTCTCTTTTCTTTTCTGACTCACGCTTACTTTTCAATGAGAGTTCAACTTCAACGGCTCTTTGAACATTGGAGGAGTACGTGAGAAGTCGGATTTTGTATGTGCCTTAGACGCCATGGTAAGAAAACTGATATCCTTGATCTGTTTTGACATTCTTCAATCAAACATGTAGTGTTTGCCAAAGGAACTTTCTTTCCGAGTTGGTTTTGAGCACATGCATACCTTCCTTGATGAGGCAGGTCTGCCATAAAATTAGTAAGAAAATGTTCAGACATAAAAGAGGGTGGTAAAGGGAAAATGGGGGGGGGGGGGACGATGCTTTTACAATTCACGAAAAATAGAATCGGCTTCATAAGGGGTGTTGAAAATATATCTAAGACATGCTTTAAGTTGCTTCCCATCTTCGCCGGTGTCCTTCGGGAAAAATTCGTTCGCGCGCTAGTTTCACTAAAATCCTAGCAAACTATATGTCAGAAGAAAGCTTTATAACTGCAGATTACGATAAAAATATAATTTAAGGGACTTTCTGTAATGAAGTGTCAAGAGGCGGTAAGGCGTGAAACGATTGAAGGTTCCTCTATTGAATTCATCGGGTATCGGATGCTGCATCATGAGCAAAATGGCTGCACAGTCTCATTCACAAGCCATCAATCAACAAAAGTGTTTCAGGCTTTTTCGATATTCTGATAGGTTGTGTCGATATCGGCATCTTTAGTTGGAGTAGCTAAAAGTATGCGTACTCCTCCAATGTTCAAAGAGCCGTTGAAGTTGAACTCTCATTGAAAAGTAAGTCAGAGAAAGAAAAGAGAGCTCGACAATCGACATTTAATGCACGTCATAACACTACTTTTAAGTAGTGTTATGACGTATTAAAATACTAGAAACATATTCAGGCCCACCAAAGCGTGCAAACTGTGGTAAACTGGGAGGCCGGCAAACCGTGGTAGAATTCAGTCTCGTTGCTATTTTAATTGACGCTTTCATGAACGACAACGAATAAATGCAATATCGGCATGGTAAAAAAGCGGAGAAACTTACCGAATTGGCTCTGCTTTACGGCAAAGCGAAGAGAAGACTATTCAATACAGCGACTACGTCATGTGATAGTTTCGCGGCAGTCTTCACATTCGATGACGTCATGCCCCCAGCAGATCGCTGTTCCGTTTGCGGTTTGTATTTTTGTTGGTTTCGGCGAGATAGCCGCTCGGGAGTTACTACATCACGGGCGACGAGTGGGGGATGAAGAAAAGACCGAAATACGAGTGGCCAGCGGGGAAACAAATTTAGTACTTCATATAGAGACATATCAGTTATAGTTGCTGAAAACAATAGTGTTGTAAAGCCGAAATATCAACAGTATACTTCGCTAAATAAAATGTTAAGCAATTTTTCAAAAGTTTTGATGGCACATATATCTTTTACTGCTGTAATAAACAATAGAAGCATCGAAAAAGGCATCGGTGGCATCCGGAAAGGCACCAAGAAGAATTATATTTACGTTTTGTAACTTGCTGCGTGACGAAAAAAGAAAACCAAAACCGTGGTCTCCAAATGAATTCTCCCACCTTGCCCCAAAAAATTTTCAAATTTTCTACAACTTCACCTTTTCCTATTCGTAGGTCCGGCCAAGCCTTTATGGTCATTGGCTCCCGTATAGCCACTAACTATGGCTTATAAATACAGGTGTTTAGTGTTAAATTGTAAAACTCCCCGAAGAAGTCTACGACAGTTAAACGAAACGCGTCGGAGAATAAAGAAATTTTACAACTACCGTTCGTAAAATTTGGTGCGATAGCTGTGGACAGTTTTTCCATGCAGATTGTCTGGATGTGCCTTTCGCAGAGACGTGGGGGGACAGAGGCACCAACACAACATTTCACCAGCGTTCGCTTCGAAAATTAAGTTTTCATCCCGAGTTCATTTGTTAAATAAAATAGGAAAAAAAACAATTCGCACGGAAAACAGAATTATTTTAACGCCTGGATCTTCTGAAAAAAGGTCTCCTAAACGAGTGGCTCTGATTATAAATATTTAAGCATGGTAAACACATTAGCCTTAACTTGGCTGTTTCTCGAAGCTCAGTGTTTTCTTACATGCCTTTTTCACGCGAAATGAGGCGATTGAATATATATATAATAAACACTAAAAGAACTACAGCTGATGGAAATTTAAAATTTCTTATCTAAAGGCTGTGGAAACAAACTTATTAATGACTCTAAAAATATAGAAATCTAGAACGAAATTTTTTTAGAGTTGCTTAGCTTTTCATTTTTCCGGAATCGAAAGTCGAGATTGCAAAATTCAAGTGAAAAGCAAACTGATTGTGATTTACGCCTTAAACAAGTCAAGATACTTTTTTCCGTTATGCAACAAGTTACATATCGTAAATATCATTCTTCTTGATGCCTCTCCCAGTGTCACCGATGCCTTTCCCGATGCCTCCGTTGATTAATATAGCAATAAAAATATTGTTTCGGTCAAAGCGTTTAGAAAATTGCTAAACTTTTGAATTAGCGAAGTATAACTTGGTAACATTTTGGCTTTACAGTATGATTGTTTTTTGCAAGTTACAAAACGTAAATATAATTCTTCTTGGTGCCTTTCCGAATGCCACCGATGCTTTTCCCCATACCTCCATTGTTTAATACAGCAGTAAAAGATATATGTGACATCAACACTTTTGAAAAATTGCTTCACATTTTATTTAGCGAGGTATACTGTTAACATTTTGGCTTTACAACTCTATTGTTTTCTGCAACTACAACTGATATGTCTCCATATGAAGTATTAAATTTGTTTCCCCGCTGACCACTCGTATTTCGGTCATTTCCTCATCCCCCGCTCGTCGCCCGTGATGTAGTTAGCCTTGGCGGCCGTCATCACCAAAAATACGAGGATGTCAAATAGATCAGCAAATACAAAGATGGTTTAAGGATCAGCTGCAGGATAGCATAGCTAATAAAGGAATGGCATGGCTTTCACGTCACGCCACGACGATGCGCCACAACATCGAAATATTTCAAGTAATACTAAGCAATTTAATGTTCAGATAGAGCGTCTGATGTTCTGCAAAGCTATTCGACCTAACGCTACACTATTTGTGTCTACGCTGTACCATTATACATTACGCTGAGCCGTTTCACGCAACGCTACACCATTTGTGTGTACGCTGTACCATTCGACATTATGCTAAGCCATTTCACGCAACGCTACACTGTTTGTATGTACTCTGTACCATTCGACATTACGCTAAGCCATTTCACGCAACGCTACACTGTTTGTATTTACGCTGTACCATTCTACATTACGCTGAGCCATTTCACGCAACGCTACACCATATGCGTGTACGCCGTACCATTCTCCATTACGCTGAGCCATTTCACGCAGCGCTACACCATGTGTGTACGCTATACCATTCGACATTACGCTGAGCCATTTCACGCAACGCTACACCGTTTGTGCGTACGCTGTGCTACTCGACGTTACCTTGAGCCATTTGACGAGTGACGTTTGAGTACTGTATTGCAAATGAATGCTAAGCTCTTCGCAATTGAGCTAGTCCATTTCACAATCTCATGTTCCAACTCGACATGGGCAACTAGACCGTTTATCATTTGGCTAAACGATCCATGTTTAGGGTGTTCTGTTTCACGAAGGAAAACTAAACCGTCTATAATTTGGCCATGCCATTCCTTTATTAGCTATTCTATCCTGCAGCTGATCTTTAGACCAGCTTTGTATTTGCTGGTCTATTTGACATCCATGTATTTTTGGTGGTGACGGCCGCCCATGTGCGCACACCGCCTGCCTGTTAATAACATGTGCGTTTAGCAGGTATTCGAGATCAGTGGAGGCGCGTAATGAATGAGTTGCCAATACTCGGATCCTTGCGTTTGCGCAAAGGGTTCTGGAATAGCTACGAGGCGAACATTGTAACTCGCTACAAAGGAATGTATGGTGAAAGGTTCTATCAACGTCCAAAAAGCGATTTTTGCGAGAGATTATGGCTTTTTCGCCGCAGTTTTATTATACACAGATAAAGATATGTTAATACGAGGGAAGTGTAAGTTCTTGTTGGAATTATCACGAAATATGTCATAAAAAATACCGAAAACCCTCTCTCCTTGCGCAAGGTCTGTTGTGAAATCGTCATCGCCTAATGTCTCGAAATATTACAAAGTTAGCCAGGAATCGCTAGGAAATAACTTATTTAAGTCTTTTCAGTTGTATTTATATATGTACTGCCTCTTTTCATGTTTTTAAGGTATTTAATGAACAAATTACGACGTTTGAAAATATACCTCCTTTAAGGAGAGAAGTTGTTGTCTACGAAAATGGAAATTATTTTTACCGAGCTGTTGCTCTCTGAAAGGACGAAATAAGCGATGAAAACATGAGGAAATCCCTCGTTCAAGTGATAGTTTGTTTGAGAAAATCCAAAGGTCTCTGAGCTGCAACTTTTCTTCTCGAACTCCTCGAAGGATCTTGTCAGGAAAAGCAAGATCATGGGAATTCTGGCAGAAATTGTGGATATATTCGGTTGTGCCGGCATCGCTCCTTAAGGGACCAATTTGTATCAGTCATCGTCACAGAAGAAAGGGTTCAGTTTTGCGCCGAGAACTAACGCTGATTCGTTCGCATTCATCACAACAGAGAAGCAGTGTAGGTGATTCGGCACTCTAATGTACCGCAATATTTAAAAAAAGGTGCTAAAAATAAGTTTTGCGAGTTGATTGATCGGTTAGTTCTTTTTGTGTAATCTTCGGGAGTAGTGATTAGAAGAATATAGATTGTGTTCGAATACTTTTGTGTCTTCAGTGTCTCTAGGAATACTGGAAACAAGTGACAGGGCAACTACGAAAATTCCTCACAGTTCTTTGCATTTTTTTGATGATGATTTATGCGAGAATTTGATGTTTTGTGACAAGCAACTCCCAATTAATGTGAGTATGGACGGAAGTTATTCCTTGTAACAATAAAAACTTTATTAAAATGAAAATAAGCACATCGACACTGAAGTTCGCCTGTATACAGCTGTTTGCGAGCCAGCTTCATAAACATTTCAATAAAATTACAAAGGCCACAGATCGCTTTTTTTTCGATCGAAATACCGGCGTCACATGTCGATCGAATGACACGAGCTCTCTGAAATTGTCTCCTAGAATACGGTTACGAAGAATTTCCTGCTCTTGTTGTATACAACACTCTGTAGAGCCAGGCGTAATCCAACGTTTGTTTAAGATCATAAGTTCAGGGATCAATGAAGCTCGGTTTAGAGTCAATAATTTATTTTCTAGTCCTCCTGGCATATGTTCTTCAAGTGGGTAAGTGAACAGCTTTAATTTTAGCGTCTCCATGTTCTATATATTTTCTATGTGAAGAAGTAAGAGCCCGCTTAAATAAAAACACTTATGATCAAACTCAGCATGTGTGGAGAAGTTAATTTCCCGAAAAGCAGATAAACAACCTTTACAAAATATACTAACAAAAATAACCCGGAAAAATAAATACAAAGACACGACAAGACAAAGCACTTATTAAATGCTGCGAGAAATATAAGAAACACAAGTTACTCGCACAATCGGGGTTTAAACAGGACAAAAAAGAAAGCTCATTTTGCCAGGAGGGCATGACACACTGGGAAGTTGAAATTTTGACGTTCTTGATAACTTTCACACTTAGTTATCAGCATGTCGTCCATTTCAAAGGGCGACGACACAAGTGACATTTGATATCACTTACCTTTCCTAAAATTCTAAAATCAGCTTTGCTGTAAAAGAGCAAAAACCTTTCTTTATCACAACTTATGTAAAAATTTTCGCTTTCGTGTACAATCACCAGAAAGCAGACAACAAGAAGTACAGCCTCTCTCCTTCCTGTCTCCCAGAGTTTTACAGGAACTGATCTAAATAGAAATTTTTGTTCTGTAGCTCTTGCTATTCATTGCTTCAAGTGCACATCAGAAACGTCATGGTCGGAATGCGATCTTCGTGTGAATCAAAAAGCCAATCGAGACTGCCCAGCGGAAAAGATTCGATGTATAGCTGTGAAGGAAAGGAAGAATCCAAGAGAACGGGAGCAATACAGGAAAGACTGTGCTGGCCGTCTTGAAAATCCGTGTCATGAAAAACGTGTAGAGGATTGTAGGTCCACCTTATGTGATACTGACCTATGTAACTTTGCTCTCACCCCATCAGCCACCCTCATTGCTTCTGGCTTCCGCTGCTTCCGTTGTATAAGCCAGAAATCTTGGGAGGACTGCGTTGAAAAAGCTGAAGAGATCATCTGCGAAACAGGCTACAGAAAGTGCTACAAACTAGAGTTTAAGAGGGAAAACGGCGTCACTGAATACATAAAAGACTGCACTGTCCCTCTGGCCTGTGGAAACTCGTCAATCAATATGCCTCAAGCCGAACGTCGCAACATTCAGTGCTGTGGCCAACATCTTTGCAATGGGGCGAGTATCAAGAGCTCCCCTGTGGCAATATTTGGTCTTCTTCTCCTTGTCATCACGGTGGTATTCCTTTTTGATGTCCAAAACGATTTGTTAGTAATCAGGATCCCCTTAACCCTTTAACTCCCAGAAGTGATTTATTTGTAACTTCTCCCCACAATATACGTACATTATCCAGCCAACAGATAATGAGAACAGTCAGACTTATCAGAAAGAAGTTGTTATCTTGATCTAACACCAAACTCTCAGAACTTATTTTTAAGGGTATGTGTACCAGTTAGAGGGAAGAATTAACAATCAGATCTTGGGAGTTAAAGGGTTAAAGTCCTAGATAGAAGCAGTAGAGATGTAGATGTCATAATGTGAAATCAACTAAGCAGGAAGGGATAGACAGTTCCCTTCCACAGTATTGTGCCTCTCCCTAATATTTATGGCTACGAAGGCTTTGTCAAATGTGTAATTCTCAATATAAAGTTAACCAGTTTGCACTCCTGTGGTGCCTAAGAATAAAAACAGCTTCGGGAATTGTAAAGACGCTGCTGTAAGCTGACATTTGGTCAGCCCTCTCTTAGAGACCTCAAAAGTTTAGCACCGCTCAAGGTGTCAGCTTCCCAAGATTCCTTCCCAGTGATCGACTGAATGTTTCTCTTGTCCGCCTATACTTTCTTTAAAAAGCTAATATCGGAGTGGAAACAAATGTCAGCGTCAAAGAAGCTGCAATGAATCAATATCATTGCAGTCCCTCAGGTGTGGAGTTCGTTTCTTGATTGGATATTTCTCAAAAAGGAAACAAGTTTTATTATCAATTGTTTAATTTGAATAACAACAGTGTGTTACATGACAGTCACAATGTCTTTTGGGCGTGATGAACCGCGGTTTATTTTTT
The DNA here is from genome assembly GCF_964200805.1 of Pocillopora damicornis. Lineage (NCBI taxonomy): Eukaryota > Metazoa > Cnidaria > Anthozoa > Scleractinia > Pocilloporidae > Pocillopora > Pocillopora damicornis. Next base: position 10,075,523 of record NC_142671.1, read on the forward strand.
TTAATGAGGTTAATCGGCAGTAAGTTGTTCACGGGGCTTCTTAAACTAAGCTGCAGCTTGTAAAAGCAAAAAAAAAAGTTAGTAAAGGTCCATTTCTGAAATCTTCATGTCTTTGACGCATTTCAGGTAGTGCAAGTAATTTCTTATTTAAAATCTGGATTCAACAGCTGACAGCTCCCAACTCATCTTCTCAGCGTGTTGCTCTAAATTTACTAAAAACATTGTCTGTGCTCAGGCTCCATGACATGTTGGTTAGGGTGCACACTTTAAAACCAAGTATTGTTAATCATTTAATCTCAGGAATCTGATAAAAACAGATCAATTTAGCAATTCCACTTTGAAGAAATTAACTCGTTTTTATCATATGACCCATTTGGCTCCGCGTGCACTTTCATTGCAAAACATCATACAGAAAAATCCTCGTATAGAGGTACGTGCACGTTGGCGCAAGAAGGGCCGAAAAACGCCACTCAGCCCAACGTGCAGCCCCGCACGCTGTCTAAATTAGATCGGTCCGAAAGGGAACATATTTAACTCTTGGTTGTGAAGTACGAACTTGGCTGCGCTTAGGTCCGTACGTCATGATCTCGAGCCACTAATTTGCGTTTAGCCTTGTCAATCAGTCAAAAAGTCGATTAAAATGTCCCTGTTATACAAATAAACATGTTATATATAAATAGGCCAGATGTGAAATATTCTTTTATTTTAAAAGAATATTTATTTTATAAGGCGTTCTTCTTACCTCCTATCATATTTCTCTTGAAAATGACACTGAAAAAAATTCCCTTTCATACTCAGTCTCACTAATAAAATAAGAAATGCCTGGAAAGTGAAAGTGGAATGTGAAATGACAAATCGTTTGGGCGCTCATGAAGGGTTTGGTTGGGAATCAATAGTTCTTTCCACCGTCCCGATGATGGTTAACGCAGCTACAATTTGAATGCAGGGAAATTCTCAAATAACGTGGTTGAGAACAGAAAATATTCCTTTCATCGATAACACATGCTCGAAATGAAAATTTACAAACCGACGCTCGACTTCTCTTGCAAACAGCTGTTTGAGAGCTAAGATGATCAACTGACTTGATAATTTGAATTGGTCCCTGTAAAGTGATTCTAAAGCTGACGTTTAGAATATTAGCCATTTGTCAGAGCTGAAGTAGGACTACCGCTCGAAATGTCCGAGCCTCAGAATCTCTTTACGGTGGCCATTTCACTTAATCAAGTCAGTTGATGAAACCAATTTGTCTTGAACTACCCCCGAACCAACTTCGTAAACATTACAAAGGCCACAGACTGCCATTTTAGATCGATGTATCGGCACCACATGTCGAATGAATGACGTAAACCCCCCTTCGTCTTCTAAATTACTGGTACGCTGCATGTTTTACTCTTGTTGTATACAACACTCTGCTCATTCAAGTGTCATTCAACTTTTGTTTATGATCCTAACCTCTGGGATCAATGAAGCCCGATTTACAGTCAATAATTTATTTTCTAGTCCTCCTGGCATACGCTCTTCGAGTCGGTAAGTTTACAGTTTTATTTTTAGCGTCTCCATGTGCTCTATTTATTGTTGCCACGCTTCTAATTTTCGAAAGAGATGCTTTACAAGCCAAATACTTCGAGTCATTTTCGACGACCTCTCACCATCAGTTCAATGAAATACAAAATAGAAAAGAAGAATCCATGAAGGAACAGGTATAGATGAAATTGGATTCAAATGCCAAACGTGGAAAATTCAGGTTAACTATTTCTCGACGCAAACGCTTCTTCGTGTTTCAACAAAAAAGATTAAAGCAAATCGACAAATAAGTTTGGAGAAACGGTAATCATAGCGATGATCTATGTCAAGATCTCTTAGTCGCGGAAATTTTCATCATTGTCCTGGTCAGTTGCATGACGATCTAACTCAGTAACTTTAATAAAATTTTGAATTAAAATATCACAAAAGCCAGATGAGCATCTGATTCTGGTTCATTGAGCGAACTATTTTCGGTGGTACAAGGAAAGTCGTCCGGTGTATTTATATTTGTATGTTCCTCCACTCCAGTTTGTTAATATATATGTGCAATAATTAGTATGTAGTAAATAAGTTATCTACCGATGAGTTATCTATATATTTAGAATGGAATGGAAAGACATATCTAATGAGGAAAATAATGTTGTGCCCCTAAAAGATCCTGATGATAGGAAATACTCGCTCAAAGAAATGTAAGAGAGGAGAAAGAGTAATATCGAAATATATAGGGAATAATACATGGGCGCGCGTAGATATGCGCTGCGCTCACTCGTGAGCTATCGAGTTAAACACTCGAAGAGAAATTCCATATCTACAAGCAACCATGTATTATTTTGTTTATCATATAAACACAATAGCCCTTTAATGGGAAGACAAGCCGACTTCATCAATGAATGAAAATAAATGAATCGACAATCCTCGAATAACAATCGTAAAGTGCATTGGCGCTGACTCTTAAGATGGAAAAGGGCGTTGAATACCTATTACAAAAACAACAATGGTCGTAATTTTCAATTTATAAAATTCTCATTTATGGACTTTGTCCTTACCGACAGGAGAAGTCTTTCAGGTAAACGGCCAAATCGGCCAGAGGCAAATCTTCCAGTTGTCGATTTTCATTCTCAGCCGTCAGAAATGCTAACACCAAAGCCACTGAATACGCAAGTTTCGGTTTTCCTTTTACTATATTGATTTTCTACCCTTTCTAGGAAAGTTTGAACATCGTTGCCTGTCAGCGATACGGATTTTTTTAGTGTCTTAGCCGCCATAATTCGAGAAAGCTCCGACAAACAACATGTATTGAGAATCGTGAAGGTTTTGCCGTTCATTCATCAACCTGACCGAGTGGCGCCAAAGGCGAGTGACGTGTAACAACACACGTGAAAAAATTCGATACTTTTTCGCCAGTGTTGTTATGGCTTTTCTCAGGGCTGGAAATCCCTGTATAACACCGCAGTTTATGTGATAAATATATATACATACAGTCAGTGTTGAGCTATAAAAAGTAATTTAAAAGTGCCTTGAGCTTTTTGAACAATTATTTAGTTGATTTTTCTCAAATTGCTTGAGGAATACTTTTCCAAAAGTTTCTACCGGTACTTGATGGACAAAATCTCATGTGATATGACGGTATTGCCAGTTGATTTAAGGATACATTGCAGGTGTTATAATCATGTAGCTCAGATACTAAAGAAATATTTAGGCTGAAAAACTTGTCGTTATTAAGATATTCATAAAACAGCAAGCATGTTTGAAGTTTAACAATATCGGGAAGTTTCACTAAACCTAGAGATGCGCATTTAAAGGCATATCATTAATATACGAACAAATTTGCTCTACAATTTAATAACTCAAGATAGAGGAGCACAATAATTATAAAACCCGTATCATTGTACACAGTACAACCATATTTAAGATCAGGATAGATAAGGGAATAAGAAATACTCGCTGATTCGTAATGCTTCAACTTTGTCAAAAGGTTAAGATTTTTGCTAATTTTGCCACAGAAATAATCAATGTGGTCATGCAAAGTAAGATGATGTGTGTGCTAATGAAAAGATCGCAACTGCTGCCAATTACATGTCACCAAATATTACATGTATGAAAGTTTCGCACTTATATTTTCGGTTTAAATTCGAAAAAAGATTTAATTTGAAACCTTTTATCTCCCTGTTTATCCCCCGACATACAACTGTCTCACAATTGTGATTACCAAAGACTAACAGAAAAGCTAATTGGTAACATTTAGTCTGGTACCCGCCGACCTTCGACGGCCAGGCGGTTGTACATTCAGTCACACGGTAGGATCTGGGCACGGGATTATGGGGCATCTTGATAACGCACTTGAACGTGAGCTTTGATGAACAGCTAGACAATGTCCAAGGACAATAATACGAGTACTTTTCGCGCCAAGTAGAGGCTACTGTTTTTATCATCCCTCAAATATTTCTGTAGAACGCGGGCCAAGTGCTTACGAACAGCTTCCTTTTTATTGTGTTAGGTGTTCACTTAATGAACAAGAAGATAAGTTCCTTCCTCTATAACCGAACAAGAAAAACGCTCTCTCATTTTGAATTAAAACTTAGAAGAGGACTTTCATCTTACTAAGGGTAAATTCTGAAAAATTGGGGGATATCACTAACAGAATGTCACCGCATACTTCGCGGGCTTAGCTTATTCGGTCACGTGATGCATTTATACCAATCGCGCCGGAGCAAAAATATTTGATTGATATAATGCAAATTATTCTCAATCCAGTCTACTACCAGCTGTAAGCAGACCCCAAGAAGTTCCATTTTTGATGCTAGTTATTAGTGAGTTGAAGTAAGTCCCACTTCAGCAGCCAACGACACAAGTTTACAATAAAATAACTATACTCTCCTAAAATTCTAATATCAGCTCCTCAGAAGAAAAGCAGAGTATTTCTTTATCACAATTCACTTTCGTGAACAAACGCCTGAGAGCTGACGATAGAAAGTACAGCCTCTCTCCTTCATGTCTCACAGAGTTGTACAGGAACTGATCTAGGTGGAAATTTTTGTTTTGCAGTTCTTGCTCTTAGATGCTTTAAGTGCGAATCCGACATTTCATGGATGGATTGCGATCTCGATGAGGGCAAATCAATGGAAGAATGCCCAGTGGAGAAAATCCGATGTTCGTCTACGATGGTGAGGCCGAATCCAAGAGACAAATTAAACTATAAGAAAGACTGTGCTGACCGTCTTCACAATCCGTGCCATGAAAAACGCGTTGAGGATTGTAGATCCACCTTATGTGATAGTGACCTGTGTAACTTTGCTCTCTCCCCATCAGCCACCCTCATTGCTTCTGGCTTCCGCTGCTTCCGTTGTAACAGCACGAAATCTTGGAACGACTGCGTTGACAAAGCTGAAGAGATCTTCTGCAACACAGGCTACAGAAAGTGTTTCAAATGGGAGTATAAGCGGGAGGACGGCGTCACTGAATATTTAAAAGGCTGCACTGTCCCCCAAACCAACTTGTCCGTCAGTAACACGCTTGAAACCGATCGTCGTGATATGCACTTGTGTGGTCAACATCTTTGCAACGAAGCGATTATGATGGGCCCTCCGATGGTAACATTTGGTCCTCTTTTCCTTGTCATTGTGGTATTCCTTTTTGATTCCAAAAGTATTTGTTAGAAAATCCAAACCGGTTTTTACCAGGATCTTCTTAAACTCCCAAGTAGGACGAAGACATCTAGATGTTTTATTCTCATTAACTAAGGTGAAAGGGGAGGATCTGAGCCAAGAGTAGAAAGTTCCCTGACAAAAATTAACCTCGCTCACATTCATGGTTATGAGGCGTTGTTAAATGTGTAATAATATACGTTAAAAAATTACGCACGTCTGATTGGCTGAAAACGAGTGCATTTTTCATGTAACACGAGTGCAAAGTTGTAACACGAGTGCAAATTACAATTAGCACGCGCGCTGTCAAAATTTCGTCTGTCTTGACTTTCTATGATGCTTTTTTCATGTAAATTATTAACAAGTAACAACATGATTTCTCGTGCAATTTGGTGCAACTGAGCACTAGTAAATTTTTCAAAGACTAAAAATTGCAATCACCTTACGGGCTTGTGCAAATCTGTTGTCTTTGAAAAATTTATTCGTGCTTATTAATACCCAATTGCACTCGAAAATCATGTGATTACCTATACCAATTTTCAATGTAAATTTTTAAACTAAGCTGCAACCTGTTCTGAGCTGGACAGTAAGGGCAAGTAAAGGCACATTTTTGGAGTCTTTCCGTCACCAACGCGTTCAACAGTGAAGTCAATATTTCATTTGCCCCACAACGCCTAACCCATCTTCTGGTTGTGATATTCTAAATTCAACAAAAAAAATCGGAGACTGTGTCGGCAGGGGAGAGGTCAACTTCGATTTCGAATTTTCCGACATAGAAAGAATGAGCGCACGCCAAACAACGCTAAACTGACGGGAATCACGAAATGACCGTCTGCACGGTTGCGCAACTTCCTCATGAATGTGGCAAGCAAGATACCAAAGCGTGAAGATTTTCGTTGGTGAGAAAATCGGAATTAGCGAGTACTCGCGAGTGATCTAAAGGGAATAGTCACCAGACAGCATACTGGGAAAGGCTGTTCCCTAACTCGAGTTTGTACCCTCCTTCTACAAAATACAAAATGAAAAATGCAAACGGGATGAAAAATATGCAAAGTATCTCGGTTTGACCTCTATTACTTTCTAAAACAGTGAGTGCACAACCTTTGTGGCTCATATTTTTTAAGAATCCGCTTAAAACTTCAATTCAAATATCGCACATGTTATCTTCAACTTGTCTTGTTTACTTTCTACCAACTTATAACCAGTATTTCCAGACAGAAGACCCAACAGTATGTCATGTAGTTTGAAATATCCATAGGTGGATTCCGCGCGTGAAAAGACACGAGGCTTATTCCTAGAGCCTACATGTACCTCTATTGACTTGGAAGTGCGACTTAAGTCTTTTCTTTTAAGTTTAAACTACATCTATATAACAAAGATTAAAAGCCCTGCCATGGACAGCAAAAAGGGAATTTCGAATGAGGTAACCACTGACAAAAAGAGAAGAGTACCTTTCACTTCAAGTATAATACCTCCCGTGCGTTTTATTTCGACGCAAAATTGTACAGCAAAGTCAAACTACAAAACCAAAGGCTGTCTTGAACTTTTACAAATTTGCTATATCATGCCTACGCATAAAATTCGCTTTTGCATTCAATTCCTAACACTATCATAAGAATTAAATACATCAACAATGTTTGACATTTGGTTTGTTCATAACAGTTCAGTAATTGAAGTCAGCTCTTTAAACTCTCTACAGAAAAATCAAAGCAGTAAGACTAACACACCGATCAACACCGTTAGCACAATCACACGGCTGGATACCTTTTCCTTCCATCCCCTTGAGTAGTATTTGGCATAAATAGGAGGAAATCAATGAAGTCAAGCGGCCGTCTTTCAGAGGTCTTCAGCTGACTCCACACCTTCCTCTGTATCACCCCTGTAGCCAAGATCAGCCTCTGAAGTTACACCACTGCCAAGAAATGCCATCTGTTCCTTCAAACCCTTCAGAGTGTTTGACCGACCACGATCTTCTTCCGTGTACGTAGTTGGTTCTGGTGTAGCAAGTCCTCGACCTCCTGACACTTCTTCCTCCACTTCGGTGTCAGAGTTCACCGGAGTGATCGTTTCATCCGCAGCGCTGTCGACAAGAGCATAGTCTGTATCCAGCGACGTAGAGCTACCTCCTGGTACGGCGGTCATGTAAGCTGCAGTATCAGTATCGGAGGTGATGTCCTCCCTTGCACTCATAAAGGACTCTGTATCACTGTCTGGCTCCGGACTGCCGTCTTGGTCTGCTTGTTCATCATACTCGTCTTCTTCATTTATGACGGTGTTTTTGGAGATTTCCATGAGCGAACCCGAAGGAGACATATCACCAGTAACTTTATTAGGCTCATTTTCAGCAGAACTGAATGACTTCTTGATTGAATATTGTTTATTACCAGGCATCCCTTTGAATGATTCAAAATTAATTTCATAGGTTACTTTCGGCTTTGCTTGTGATGATGAAGAATGCGCAGACGACTTCTGTTCAAGGCGCGAGGCGGAAACCTCCATCGCATTTTCGTGTCCGTTACTTTGCGTGACAGTTCGGTGTACCTCGGACGCAACTACGTGGCGAGTCACTGTTGTACTTTCGTTAGAAGCTTTAAACACATGACTTTCCGAGTCGGCTGACGGTGATAGACTTTGAAGTTGCGTGACACTTGGCGTCACGGAGACAATGACGTTATCAGTGTCACGTTCAGGCAGTGTCACGGTACTTACATAGGACTGTTTAGAAGAAATCACCTGTCGGTGAACAGTACTTGTTACGGTCTTCACGGAAGTCTCATTTTTTTCCGACACATGGCGGCTGCCAGTGAAAGTCGCTGCTATTGTCCTTCGCGATGAAGGTGCGATATTCAAACTGCTTCGGTATCCCCCTGCCTTTTCTTGGCTGATGACAGACTCTACGTGACCGGTAGTCTCAGAAATTTCAGGCTGTGACTGCACGCTATCCGTCAAAACAGCTCTGACCTCTTGCTCCTTAACGACACCCAGAGCTGCTTGCCCTTCATTAGGCATACCTGGCGCTGAATAAGCGGGCGGTGGGACGTAATCTTTAGAAATGGTCTTTACTAATGCAGCTTTCACTGGCGAATCCCTTTCAGCAGTCACCGGTCCATGCAGCTCCGCGCCACCGTCAGGAGCATCTACAAGAAGAGCGCCATCCAGCAAGTCGCTTCCAGCAGGTTTAGACTGTAAACCAGTGCTGCTGTGTAATGGTACGGTTTCGATGAGGTCTTGGAGTGCCTCTTCTTTAATATCTCCATTAGTCTTAGCCAATGGAAAACTTTCTTGTAGTTCAGTATTGCTTTGCATAACCTCCTGAGGTGCTCCCTCTCTAAGGACTCCATTATGTGACACTGAAGTGATCTCAACCGGCGTCTCCTGCAATCCACTTTTACCGGTCTTTTCATCTGGTGGAGGTCCTAAAAAATAACGAAGCGAAAATTGTCAGTATCCAACGAAATCGCCATAGAGATAACTCTAGTGTTCGTATTTGTTTTGCCTCACTTCAAGGTCGCCTTTTTATTTGTGGAGAAAATCTGCGTCTCCCTGCAAAACCGATATCTTTTCGCGAATTAGACAGACGTTTTTCCGTGCTTCGTTTGCCTTCGTTTTCAGTTCCAATTGGTTCCCTGTGATACACTCGATTCTATTTGTTCAAAGTAATATCTCTAGATTCCTTAAATTCAAATATCAATCGTGAAGCTCTTCAGAAAAACACCAAGGGAACAGTTAATTATTCAGAATTTTTTTGAATAAATAACGACAGAAAAAGCGTGTGACTTTTACCCGTTTCATGTTCATTGGCAGTTGATGACACCTCAACCTCGCGAACTGCAAACTGCCTCTTAATCATTTCCTCGTTGATGTTCACATCCTGCGGTGGAATATCATGCAAAGATCTTTGAATTTCAGTTGAAAATGGTTAGAGCTAGGATTGTATTTTTTCTTTTTTAATTTCTAGATAATTATGTGAATATTTTTTTTGTCTTTATTTATTATATGTTGTTCGAGCTATTCTTCCACCAGAATGAATCTTGACACCTTCAGTTGTAATTAAGTGCTCTCACTAACTATCTAATATTTGGCAAGCAAGAGCATATTTTCTCGTGATACGTTTGGCTACTAACTGGGATTTTTAAAACAGAGGAATGCTGAGGAGAGAAAAAAATTATACTAAGGGGGGTGAGTGATAGGCAAAAGAGAAGAGGGAGATCTGATGGAATGTCGTTATTCACCCTTTCCTCTCTCTACACGCATAAACCTTACAAATCAGTAAGTGATTGGAAGCCTGTTACCCCAACAGGCTCTCTCTCCCTCCCCATTGCTAGCCAAGATAAACACAATCATTACTTACAGTTGGTCCTGTGGTGTCAATCAACTCAAGGCAAGGTATCTCCCCTCTGTATTTCACCACTCTTGCCATCAGAGAAACCCACTGTGCACAGTGGCTGAGGTGGTCAAAGTCATCAATTGATTCTTGACTCCACTCACCATCTAAACAACATGAAGAGCGATTTTGAGGCAATAAGCATAATATAAATTTTGTACACTTATGACCATAAAATGAGTCCTTTCTTTCTATAAAAGATAAAAATTATATTTATTAAATATTGTAGTGAGTTAATAGTCAGTCAGTTGAGAAAACCAAAAAGAGCACACAAGAGACAAACAACAGTTGCTGTTGTTAAGGAAAACAGTTTCTCATTTTCTTTTTTTTATGCATGATGCCCTCTGTTTTTCACAGCCCTGATTTACTGCTCATTTCTACATACTGAGAGTCTAGCAAAGGCTATAAGAATTATTGTAGGGAACTATGATAGTAATTAGAAGGCAAACCTGTAACCAGACAAGCAAAATATTTATTGTATAATGGTTATACACAAATGCACCTTTGTCAACAATTTTGTGACCCAAAAAAGATTATTCCTCTTTGTTGGGTGAGAACAGAAGGCAACACTTGTTGAAAATTTGCACAAGAAGCATTAGTTTGATAATCTACTACATTAACAGTGAACCTAGTCAAACGTAAAAATCACGATCCTATTACACACACACTTTTCATTCATGAACCAAAATATCTGAAATAAAGTGAAAAAAAGCTCCCAATTTCAGTCTATACAGATAATTTTAATCTCACAATAACTTCTGATACTTCATTTAAACAGTAATTTTAATACTAAGCAAGAATGATAAATATATATCCATGAATTTGACTGCCTTTTTTGGTTTTGTCATTTTTGGTATGTCTAAGCACCTGGAAACCTATGTAGTGTATATTATACCTTTAGGTGTTACACCTGCCAGCCAACATTCAATAGCTTGGAACGGTAGCCGCTTGTGTTCTGGTCTATAAAAGGAAAGAAAACCTTACTAAGTAAAGTCAGTGATACTGAGGGATAGCAACACTGGGTTCATGCTACAGCATACAAAACAGTATTAAAATGAATTGACCGAAAATCATTAATTTACAGCTCAATTCAATCAGATACAATGTTGCTGTGAATCAAGACAAGTTATTGGACTATAATTAAATGATGATACTTGATAACTCTCCAGAATTTCAACTGCTTAACTGTTCCATTATTTCAGAGTCTCACATAGATGTAAAGCTCTTGTTGGTATTTCAACAATGAGATCATTACCAACTAATTGTCTTTAAGCATCAAAAAGAAATATAGAATTGAACTGGTTTTGTTTTCTAATACCCTAAGAGACAAATTCCTGTCACCTTTTGGACCATTCATGCACAAAACTACAACAAACACGAACTGTTAACATTTAACATTTATACTTAACGTACTCACTCACATCTTGGAGTGGACATTGTTTAGATAATTCATTACTGTTATGTTAATTTGGTTTTACAGCACTTGCTGAACAGTGCATTACATACTCAAGACTTCACTTACTGTAGTTCCCTTAATTTGTCTTTGGCAACCCTTCCTGAGTCTCCATAATCCACATAATACAAATCCACTGCACCTTCTTTGTTGATTTCTGTAATACGGGCCCTGTACCAAGAGGAATCATACTCAAAGGGTGCACAGCAAATGTCTCCAACCTTAAAGGAATTTAGAACGGCTTGTGATTCAGAGGAGGCGTATAATAGTGTCAAGTTTTTTGTGAGCTGATCCAGATGAGGTGAGTCCTTAGTGAGTAGCTGTACCCAAAAATGTCCTGGATTTTCAAAAGCTGATACAAATACTTCAAAGAAGTTGTCTTTTGCAGGAAACTGTACAACCCCTGTTGTTGGTGAAGCTAAAAGACAAAAGACATTTCAAATTTCAATAGTAAGTGATGTTTCAGCACCCCTGATTTAAACTACAGTGACTTAAGTAAGGAGCCACATACCATTTAATAAATTTCCTTAATTGTGGTTTGAGCTAATACTAATATGTAGCATCACTATTTTAGAAACTCATAATCATTTACTGAAAGCTTTCTATGATGTCTCTCATAATTGTTATAACTTCCTTGGAAAGTTGAAGAATGCACAACTCAGTTACCAATAATTAGTATTTCCAACTAATGTATATACAATTTTCTAAAAGGGAAACATGGCAAGGAAAGTTCTCTACTTTCAAATTAATAGCTCAAGTGTAAACAGGCTGTCCACAAGAGTAAATGGAAAGGAGGTAAATGAATGAAGTAGATAAATGGAAGAGAAAGGGTTTGATCTAGTAATTCAATTAATACAAGGAAGAAAACCAGGTAAGTGATCAAGAAACAGAGGAACACAATGTTGCAGTTTTCTCAGCAAAGGCTAAGCACAAGCTCAGACAGATGAAAATTACAGTAGCATACAATTTACATGTAGAATATTAATCAATATTAGAATATATTCAAAAAGTCTTCTATTCATTCACCTAGACCAAAAAAAAAAGAAACAATAAATATATAAGTGATATACCAACTGCACTTTCAAGTTTCCTTGGTGGACGTCTATTTCTCGGCACTCCAGCATCTCCCCTGCGAGCACGAATTTCATTATCTTCAGCCAACTTCTCATTTAGTAGTCCCTTAGCAATAGCTATTTGATCAGAAGTCCCAATGACTGTGCATTTCCGTATAGGGCTGGAAATGTCATCACCATTATGATCAATCCTTATTTTAGCACCTACCAAGTGATTAAAAACAAAAATTAATGACAGAAGATAGCATTGTACAAAAAACACCAACTTAAAGTAAAATAAGCCATCACAAATATTCGCTTTTAACCCTTTAACTCCCAGGATCTGATTCTTAATTCTCTTCTCTGGCTGCTACACAATTCCCTCTGGGATAGTTACAAGAATTTGGTGTTTGATCAAGTTAAAAACTTCTACTTGATAAGCTGGAGTATTCTCATTAGCTGTTTGCTAGATAATGCATGGATATTATAGGAAGAAGTTACATGTTAATCACTTTGAGGAGTTAAAGGGTTAAAAATGTTCAGTTTCTCTTAAAATGATGAATATTAAGAAACTTTAGAAATGACAAAATTATGATAGATCACAAATGTTGAGTGGAACATTAGTATTCACAATATCTGGGGTTAAAGTTCGTTTCACTTTCTCCAAATGAATATAAAACTTACCCAATAAAATTTTTGAGTTTTTTTTCAAAAAGTAGTGTTGTCCCACAAGGGTTATGAAATCCAGAAACTTAAATTTCAGAGTAAATTATAGCTATTTTTCTGGAAAACTACAGTCGAATTATCGTTGCTTTTCATTTGATCTTCTTTCCTTGCAAATCACGTTGGGTTCCCTTGTTGAATATTGATGTTTGCTTACTGTAAGATTTAGCTTCAACTCTTAAGGAAGTTTATTTTGCTCTAGAGTGAGTACATTTACCGAAAACAAACAAATGTAACTTTACCTGAAACAGATGACATATGACGTATTGTCTGCCCTCCTTTACCAATAATTCTTCCGCAAGCATGCTGGGGCACGAAAACTTCTTCCGATCTTATCACTGGTTGCTCTGCAATAACTTTCTTTACGACAATTTCTGCCCTTTTGGCCTTTTCACGTTCTCCTTGAATAAGCAATGTTCTATCCTTACCTTGGCCTTCTTCATCTTCATCTATCAAATTCATACGAACTCCAGTGTCTTTTTCTATCTTTTTAATATTAGCTCCAGATTTTCCTATTATAACACCGACCACGGCTCGAGGGATTTTGACCTCGACAGTTCTTTGGTTAGCGGATGCCACAACATCGCTTTCTTCAACGTGGCTAAAATCCTCATCTTCCTCTCCAAATTGGGAATTCTGCCGTCTCCTGTACCACAGATACAGTAATAATGCCACTAAAGGAACCCCAATTGCAATAGCCGCTCTCTGTTCGACGGAAATGGTAGGCATTTTTAATAGCTTCGCGAAAAATATTGCAAACTGAAAGTAATTGCAGCTGTGGCACCTGGCAGGTAAATGGACCCAAGTTGTCTGGAAACTAGTAAGTCCCTAAGGATCATGGTACATAAAGTCCTCCTGAGACCCCACATTTTAGGTCCCCTATGAAAGGGACTTAAAGAGTGATCCCAAATGATTACTGTTCGGAAAATGGTCCTCTCGACGGGGATACGTGACTGAAGTACAATACGTGAGCAAAAACAACAATTTACGCCTGATCGTGACTGAAATGGTCCTCACACGGCAAGGAAGACAAGTCAGTAATTCGGCTTTGCCATTTCTGCCTTTGTTTCTTCGGGCTGCAGTCGTAAAAGGAATGAGGAGGGGTGGAAAAGAGTTGGGTATTCCTACAGGTATGACATAACATAACTGGTTTTCTATACTATTCTTATGTTTACTGATTCCGTGCGGAGCCGACTTTACAAATACGATCGATCATGTAAGTGTACATGTAAGCTTGTGAAGACGCGAGCCATCTTTAATGTCTGAGGCTAGAAAATAAACAGAAAATAACCAGAGGTGGTTTCGTGAAATGATTACTTTTTTGCAACTTGATCGCAGCTCAGAGAATACTTAGATAGCCTTAGTGGTATTGTCAGACACCGGTTGTCTCGAGACAACCCGAAACAAAGATAGATAAATATTCAGCTTGCCTTAGATTTATAAAATTGGATACTCGAACGTGTTAATTTAACAAAAAAGGTCTAAAGATCACGTAGTATAGCCCAGTCACAATTTGAGAGGTATTTTAGCAATGCTGTTAGGGTTTCTCAAGTCTGGCTCTCTTCCGTGGTACCTAAGTTTGGCTACTGCGCAATCTTTTATGGTCTGCGGTTTCAAACACGTGAAGAGCGACATCCAATCTGAAAAATCCTGTTGCTGAGAGTCACCCCTACTTCTTACGGTGGCTAAAATGCCTTCAGATATCATTACGAACTTTTGGCCGTACTTTTGTCGAGGAGAAGTTGTTAAAGGTTTCGGCAGAGGAAGCAAAGAATTAGGAATTCCGACCGGTGAGTGTCGTGCGAAGAAATTGGAGTCAAGCGGATCCAAGTGTTCGTTTTTCACGTAGTGTGAAAATAATATTACATCTACGTATTCGGTTCGGATTTACTTGTTGCCAATTTTGTTCTGAGAAATCGTATTTGACATTGACCGAAAGTGGATTAAGCTAGCGCTAAAAGTCGTGTTCATTGAAGTTCGTCGCGATGCTGTATCGGCCGTTGATTAAATTTCTGTGTGGTCATCATGCTGTGCTATTTGAAGCGAAACTTTGCGCGACTCGCGCAAATTTTGCTGTGTCATGTATTTATTTGCATTTTATTTTCATTTATTTCTTCTGACCGATAACCTGGACTTAGATACTCGAGTGACATAGCACTGACAGAGTCCACTGAAAAATGTAATTCGCATTTAGTGTTCGATTACGTAGGCGTTTCTCTCTCTTTCTTTATTTTTCTTCTGTTTAGTCAAGGTGACCTACGATCGAGCTAATAATATAATTCCCATTTTTCTTAAAAGAATAGGATGTCAAAATGATTTTGTGGTTTTTTTTCTGCAAAACAGGACACATGTGAGCCATGTGTTATAAAAATCTTTCAGCTGTAGTGATATCAGTTATATATGAGAACAGTAGACTATCACAGAGTATTCAGTAAAGTGGGTAACATACGCTAGAAAGGAGAGAGTATTCATTAGAATTTGTTTTTAAAAGGATTCAAGTGTGCCATTTATTTGGACACTGGGTTTAAATTGAACCAGCTTCTGATTATTAATGCAGAGTTGAAATTTCTTATATATCAAGACAACTTGCTTTTGGATCTATGCTGTCAAGTGTACATTGCTTAAAAATAAAACCAAACTAACTTTAAGTTCCCTTTGAGGAAACTGGTTAATGGCACTTGCTAGTCAAATGTGTAATCCCTTATCCAGAAGAATCTGATGCTTCTTCTTTTAACCCTTTAGCTCCCAAGATCTCATTAGTAATTCTCCTGACTGTCTGCCATATAGTTCTTGCGATGTTAGTTTGAGGAATCTGGTATTGAATCGACTAATAATCCCCTCATTAAGATTTTTCTTTATTCTCATCACTTGTCTGCTCAATATTGTATTGATATTGTAAGGCGAAATTCTGTCTTGGTCACTCATGGGAGTTAAAGGGTTTATGTCTCTGATGATTTGCTGATATTCAAGCTCATCCAGGAATGTCAAAAGTTCTATTAATGTACTATCATCCTTTCTTCTCTGGATTAGCTCAAAGGCTGACCTGCCATTTTTAGTACTAATAGAGCTTCAGAGAGTTATAATAGACTGTTGGCCCCAAGATACCCTAGCATACATGCAGTAACCCACAGGTAAATAACCCTTCTTTTCTTTATTTGCAGCAAACTTCCCTACAAGTGTGGTGGATAATTTACCAGAGACAATAAGTACTGGAATATACTATGGTTGGGCAAGTGTTGATAGAGGACCTGTGTATAAGATGGTGATGAGTATAGGCTGGAATCCATTTTACAACAACACCAAAAAATCAATGGTGAGAGAAAGAAAAGGATACCTTGGATTCAGATTATTGATAGCAGCTCAAAGGAGTTTGAAACATCCCTCCGTAAAATATATTTTGCCATTTCTATTGAAGAGTCCTATCTGGCAAATATCCTCCCTGTATGCTTAACTGTTTTAAAAAATAATTTGTGAAAATCATATTTGGGCATTTTTTTTATTTCTAGTGTATGATCAGAGGTAAACTTTGTTAATTTATTGGGTTTCAGGAGACTCATATAATTCATACTTTTGAAAGTGATTTCTATGGATCAGAGCTTAGTGTGGTTATCCTTGGATTTATTCGACCAGAAAGAAATTATCCTTCATTAGGTTGGTATTAGTCACATTTCTCAGTTCTTATGCTATATGCTTATGAATAGAAAAGGAAAGGGCACAACACTTTCCTCACTCTTTTTTATCCCTCTATCATTTCCTTTGCTGCCTTTTACATTTCAGTGTTGTTTCTCTATTTCTGTTTACTTGTCTGTTGATGTCATTTTTTATCATATTTAAAGTAAAAAAAATAAGGCCCACACCTGTGTTGATGTTCACAGCACCTTGTTCACTGGGCTGTTTTATTTCTCACCCACATATCAAATTCTAGAAATTGTTTACCAACTGCATAAAAACATTTTAAAATGTTATTGTAGGTGTGATCCCCCAAGTGATAGGTGCAACTGTGCCATTATTACACCAGGCACTCAATTTCCTTTTTCAGGATCTATATTGAACTTGTAACATGTGTTTTGATTCAACTGGGGTTTTCCAGCATACTAGGGCATGACTTTTACTGTTTCACTGGGGCTTAAATAGTTTCCTAAACATTTATTTCACTTATTTTTAATAATTAATTTTCTCTGTCTCAAGAAGGCTGTTGAAGTTGACCAGATTTGCTTCTTTTATAAGTGCAGTATTCAAATTTGTTGTTCTTTGTGGCAGGAAAATAATATACAGTTTATACAGTTGCATATTTTTCATTTGAGTCTGGTTTAAATTTTAAAGTAAATATTGAAGTATAATGGAGCAAATAGTGCTTGATTTTGAAAAGAAGCCCATGACAATCAAATACATGTACTTGGTGTCAGAGTAGAGGAATATGTGGTAGATCTTGAGATAATATATAGATTAAGCCAAGCCTAAAAGCAGAGCACACATTTTTTTTCTCATGCATCTCAAGGGCACAATGCCTTGCCCCAGCCAGGACTAGAACTTAGGTTGTCAGAGAGGAGGAATACATGGTAGATCCATGAGATATGAGTCAGAAATTACAGAACAAGTTTTGCCTAGATTCCTGCATTCTGTGACCAGAGTTAACCACACTCAGCTTCTGTGATAAAAGAACTAATGGCTGTACTTCTGTTTCAGAATCTCTCATAGAAGCCATTCATTCAGATATAAAGGAGGCTGAACAAGCTCTTGAAAAGACTGAAAACAAAGAGTATGCATCACATAGCTTTTTCAACAAAACAGATGATTGTACATAGCTCATAAACTTCATTTACCGAGAGTAGTTTTAGGCCATATGACCAAGTGGTGTAGCTAGGAAGCATGGCCGCTGTACAAAGGGGAAGGAAGGGATAGTGTACATAAGGGTTAAATGCAATTGCAGTTGCTAATTGTCTTATGATTCTTCCCCCTCCCCCTCCCCCTCCCCTCCCCTCCTCCCCCCCCAACACACATTGGCTTCTATCCCCTATGAAATATATCGGCCATGTAGCTTAGTTTTGAACATATATGCAAACGTTTTTAATTTATGCTTGAACAATAACACTAAAATATTATACATAAACCTGAGAATGTTTTGGGTTGCACTGATGAGAAAAGAATGGAAACTTATCATGCACAAGTACGCTGTACACTTGATAGGGTTCACCCAATGATTGAGGGTCGAGGAAAAAAGATATCGATAAATTGAATTCTTATACTGTTGTTTAAAACTGTAGCCATCTACAAAATAGAACTGAGCTCAAAAAATGTTGTATTATAATCTTGAGATGTGCCAAGAAGTAGTTACCATTATTATTTTGGTGCACAATATGTATTAGGAAAAAATATTATGTGTTTAACTATGTGATCAGTTCAGCCCATTTAAAACGGGAATAATTAACGATGGACTTTCTTCATCTTGACAGTTTGTTCAGGGCCTGTCTGTCTGCCTGTTTGGCTAAAACAGAGTGTTTAAGTTATCATAACAAAGAATTAAGCGAAACCTTTTATTAGTTAAATTAATTAAATTATCTCATCAATCAAGGATATATTTATAGTTCAACTTCAATCAATTGGAAGTTTCAAACCTTATCCTAGTGGTTTTTGTTCTCAAGGAAATAAAGAATTGGGCTGTTTCTATTTGTGAAATGAATATATAAATAAAAAAACCTGATTTGATTATGCAGTGTTTGCTTGTGGATGAAGTCCACTTTTTCAATAGATATCGAGCAGTCTTATCAGAACAGGACGTTTGCACTCACCTTTGTGATAATTGCATGTTATCATCAGAATTATTATCTTTTACCATAAGAGGTTCCACCGTCGTTCTAAGGTTCCTGCACTTTCGTGGTTTGTTCCTTTTGAAGAATTAAGCCTACATTTTAAGAACGTTGTTTGCAATCCGTGTAAGCCATTTTTACATCCTAAACACGAACGAAGAGTTCTCAGAGTTCTTGTCGTAATGTAACGTGAAATTCTCTATGCTGAAACACAATGAAGTGTAGAGTAGCTGGAAAGAAAAAATCTTCAGTCAAATCTTGAGGAGTAAGAGGTCAAAGAGTTGTAGACAGAGTGAATACGTGCGAACGTTTTTTGTTATAAAAATATCACTTCCGCTTCCTCAAACTTGAAATCTTATCTTTACGGAAACGGTTCTTTTTGGCCTAAGCACTGGTGAACAGGAATGAATTGAAAAATTAAACAGCAGAAAAAATTGACAGAAGATTCGAATTTGACGATCTCTGCAAAAATGTCGAGTGTTTGTACGGATTTTTCCCAAGTTTAGACGGCCATTGACATTCTTGAGCAATATGCATGTCACGTGATACGTTATCCTGTGGTCCTGCATCTAACATCGGTACGACAAAGACCTTTATCAACACAAAAATGTTTTTGCCCTTGACTTATGAAGTGGCGATCGCTAACATTTCATAATTAAGGATCATTTGTTATTCCTGGGATATTAGGGAAACATAACGTGTCAATTCCCTTCCCAGAAAAATGGTCAGAAATGTATACGTAACGAAGCCCATTTGTAAGTGGTTGAATCTAACCACAACTGATTTTATGACTTTTTTTTTTTGGAGATGAGAAGTGATTTGACAAATTTGCTGATTAGCGCCAAATGTTGACTTCGATACGAGATCAACAAGATATTTGGCTTGATATGTGACTTTTGATGGTGACGGTTGCCATATATGTGAGATTTTGACAGTCGTGATATGTGCTCGACGAAAATGCTCGCTGCCATTTCAAGCTCCTGAAACTCGATAGCATGTAATATCTGGGAAATACGATAGAGAAATTTCGTCATTGAAACCGAAAACGTCTCTCGGCTTTATTAAGAGCTGTAGAAAAATGTGTTCGGGGAGCGAACTGTCTTGTGTGAGAGGTGAAAATGCATGGCGCTTTCCTCTGTCATCGGGACTGCTTGGGTTTGCGTTAGGATTGTCAACTTTTGGTGCAGCGATGAAACTGTCAGAATACAAGGACAGTCCTAGTCTTCCTCCGATGATAGCTGCAATACCAGTAAGTACAACAACAAATCAATAACAAACGTGTTTGTCAAATCCTTTGCGCACCGTAATTATAAAGAATAAATTGTATTAAAACCATTGTCAGGTTTAAAACGTCAATGACGTTTCATGGAGTTGTTTTCTTTAAATTGATCGATTTTTGGACAGATTAGTACTTAGGAAATCAACGAAAGTTCTATCGTACCAGTAAGTCTCTTTTAGACTCAGAAATCAGCAAGCTGAATTTAAGAGCTTCCGTGAGAAACAAATAAACGATCACATAAGAGTTAAAACTTATATTTCTCATCGAATGTGATATTAGGTCACTAGAGCAAAAATTAACTTCGAATTAACTAACGCGAAATATTTCCCATCTTTTGATTGAAATTTCAAGAGATTTTACCAAAGCCTTTCAGTGAAATTTCACCTGCTGAGTGGAAATGGAATCCATAGAATTATAAAGAATAATGGAAGACTGCAAAGACAAGTGAAAGAAAAAATGAAATGTAATAAAAACACAACGTCACGAGATGTGCACATTCCTGTTTCCTGAAAGAGGCAGTAAAGACATGAAAATAATAAAGTACGATAAATCAAAGGAGTGGAGTGTGGGATGCATGGGGACAAAAATATTCTGTAATTTTTCTTTCTTTTTTTCTCTCTTATCTAGATGTTAACTGCAGGGCTTTCAGGTATGGTGGGAGGACGAATGAGGAAACGTTGGCTGGTACGTAAACATGTTTTGTATTCTATCGAAAAAGAATTTCTTGGTAATTCAGTTCCAACCGAAGTGCCCGGCAGGGAATTCGAGGGAGTGGAGACCTTTCCTTCATGAGCTTCTTGGGAATGCTCCGCCCAAAGAGCACAATTTGTAAGCCGTTTCGGTCTGAAAACGCGTGTAGGTTTGACGATGATAGTGCGGCTTAAATTAAATTTTTTAATGGGACCACGAGTGAGTTTAAACAACTCCTAATGAATTAAAAGAGAAAGAGCAGCAACGAACATAAAACATTCGAGCTGAATGTTTGAATGAATTCATGACTTTGCCACTGATGCGAGGCTTTATTTCTCAGTTCTACAAAGCTTAATGGTTTTGCATATCCATTAAAATTTCAAGTACCAGCTCTCTAAAAACTGATACAGAATACGGCACGCTATGATTTGAAATTAGGGTCACGATTTCAGAAACTGAGCTGCACCTTTGCATTAAGAATTCATGGCGGCAACCCATTTCCCTTCA
Source organism: Pocillopora damicornis (assembly GCF_964200805.1). Taxonomy (NCBI): domain Eukaryota; kingdom Metazoa; phylum Cnidaria; class Anthozoa; order Scleractinia; family Pocilloporidae; genus Pocillopora; species Pocillopora damicornis. The sequence continues at coordinate 10,096,586 of NC_142671.1, forward strand.
ACTTAACAACCAAGAAATTTCCATAAGAAATTACCCATAAATAAAAAGAATCAGCCATTTTAGCCTGGTTGATAGATGCTTCAATAGATAGAGTTTGAGTGTGTAAAATATACAAGCCTATAGTGAAACCCAGGTCGGATCGTTTCTGTAATCTGAAGGGCCCAGTTGTATATAGGGCGGATAGCAATATCCAACGGATAAATCGCTATCCAGCGGATAAGTGATGGTGAAACGTATAGCGTTATCTACCGGATAGAGATTTATCTTAGCAGTGGATAGCGTTATCCGACCTTACAACAACTGGGGCCTTGTGTTTAAGTCCTCGAAGAGGAAAATGACCGATAGGAACCCATTCCGGAATCATAACCCCGCAGCCCAATACTCGCTGCCCTTCCCCTCCCCCCTCCCCCGACCTTATTACCGCTTGCATGACTTAAATCCGACGTGTTTATCAGTGTTTATGTAGCCAATATCACTTGACTGGTTTACGCGTTCGCTTTCCTTTTTTTTTTTCTTCATTGACTTGTGTCATAATTGCAATGAAAGAGGGAAGAAGCAAAGACAATACGTACGTATGCAACCCTACTGTCCTTCTTTCCACAGATTTCGCTGCACATGGGTCTTTGTTTGGTTACAGGAGTCTTTGGTCTTCATCTTATGTTCCTTTTCATGGGGAGAGAGGTTAAATCAAGAAATATTCATAAGGCTAAATGTCTTTCCAACTACCAGGGATCTTGTAAGCTTACTTCATTCTTGTTGTACGTTGCGTTTATGTAATCTAAAAACCGGACTGACACCGCATATTACTTGTGGTGGAGGAGCTATAGGTGGTTTCCTTATAAGGGAAGGGCTGATAAGCAAACCAGTGATAAGTCTAGGGCGGCGATGTCGACTGGAACATGGAAGTGTAAAAACATGGCAAAACTTTTCTTGCCTAAGTTAAAACTGAGTCTTTGTGTCTCTGTTCCTCCTCCGGCACTAGACGTTACTTTGCTGCTCATTACTTATTAAACTCTTCTATCGCCTTCTCTGTCTATGAATGTTAAATACGCAGCTCTGATATCGTTAAATATCGTTTAAGCACGAACAATAATCATATGATGCGTATGTCCTGTTTCAGATTACTGCCACAGATACGCTACAACCCTTGCTATGTCAGGACTATCTGTTCTAGCGATTACGTTGGCTCCTTTGGGAATTTTATCATATGCCGTCATCAGGCAAATATCTGCGTATAACGTCAATGAAGTCCAGGTAAGTAACGGTAAACATCTAATTACCATAAAAGCTTTGATATGTTCTCCTCTCTATCGAGTCTCCTTCTCAATTAACTCGATTTTTCTGAGGTAAAAAAAATTTTAGAGATTGATACATCTCTACCCGCTGATCTATCCCTACGACACGACCATTAACTTCTTCTTTTTAACATTTTTAACGTTGTTTTTCTATTTTTTATTTCCACTATTCCAAAGGAAGCAAATAATCCAGCCTTTGAACCCGAACTATCTCCGACTAAGACAACAAATGAAGACCAAGTAGAACATCAGCATCAACAATTTTTTGATAGAGCTGCAAATCATCCACGTAAAACTGAGCCTAAACCAGAGAATCAACGACTAGCAAACTTTAAAAACTCACATGGTGATGAGCGTCTTCCACCCAATCTCAGAAAACCGTACGGTAGTGATCTGGTAACAACTAATCCGTCTCAAAATAAAGTGCGGAATCACCGATTTCTTCACCATAAGAAGCCGCATGACGATATGCGACTTCCGCCCAATCAGCGACCACCTTACCGGGGTGATCAGGTAGGAATTCCTAAACCTAGTGCTCAGTCTAAACCGCCGCAGAATCTGGGTCCACTTCACCAGAAAAACTCACATGGCGATAAACGACTTCCGCCCATCCACAAGCAGTCGTTAGGTAACAATTGGGCAGAAAATCAGCCATCTAAAACTGATCCTAGACCGCAGAATCACCGAGCACTTTACCATAAGAACTCTCATGACAATACGCGACTTCCTCCCAGATACAAACAACCTGACCATGGCAATCGAGAGTCAAGTGAACCTCGCAAAGGTGAATCCCAACCCAAGAATCTCCGACCACCTCATAACAAATATAAACATGGCGATGCGCAACTCACAGACAGAGACGTGAATCGCAGACAGCCTTTCGAACACAGACCTTCCCGTGACCTCATGAGGTACAGTAGGCACATATGTCAGCAGCAAAACATGAATCAAGTTTCCAGAGCACCAACGACACGGTTTGGAAAAAGTCACGTGCCATTGGCCAGTGGCAGAGTAGTGAAAGGTATATCGAACACGACAGATAGCTCGTCTGCATAAAAGGGTGTGTAAATTGCCAAACTTTTGTACAACGCAGAAATCGAATACATGATGTAGAGGCTATGAGCTCGCTCGCTTAGGTCAATAAAAGTCACTCCGCTAACGTTTCGTCAAGAAACACAGGGCGCAGAAAGACTTTTAGCACGTTTCGATATAAGATGATTATATACTCCATTTTTTCTCATCTCTTCAGCATTCATAAGCATTCTTGCCATCATCAATTTTTTTACACCCATTTTATTGCTTATGCAACCATTCCTGTAAATGTTTATGCGAATAAATTTCTGATGTCGTCGTTAAAAGGACATACACAATTCAAAGCTTTAAATAGACAATGGCAAACTATTCGTTCATAAATTAGCAGCCTACGTTAAGTATTGTTGTAATGAGTTTTTATAAGTTAAGGTTCAAGGTCTCTCATTTTTCATCTCATGAATTAAGTCCAAGGCTATTCAAAGTTAAACCCTTATAAGGAGTTCCTTGATTTGAACTGTTTTGACTTAGAGTCGGAGTGCCATTTTTTTTAGTGAGCATGTCTTCGAAATTGACACTGACCTTGGACCTCATCCACACGAGTGTTCCTGTTTGGGTTTCCAGTTCAATTTTGTGGTCTTACCATTCGAATAACATCAGTTGTGTACTTTTTTGGTTGATCACATAGCCAGTTTGTTTTCACGCATTGTTTTAAAAAAACAGAAAGCGTAGGAAGAGTTCTTACGCTCGGAAAACCCAAACACGTCTACAATTTAGATACCTAGGAAACCACAAATTGGTTACTTTTCTCTTATGTAGTTGTAGATGTGAGAGGCGGAATTATTTTGAGTATTGATTAGCCAAAAAAGTGAACGGTGCCAATGTCTGTGCGCAAGGACGGAGAAGAATAAATAGACAGGTACAGATCCTTGATCCTTTCAGCTAAATGTAAAATGCTCGGGATTTCCCCCCAAAAGCGTAAGAAATCAGTGTGACGTATGATTACGAAATTACGCTCTTTCAACTGAAAAATCTTAATTAATTTCCACAGAGGTGTTTTTGGGGATCTTTGTAATTAAAAAAAAATGTGTAATTAGCTAGATAAACTAAGGTGTAGCTAAGGGGAGTCTTAGATGTACTTGCTAATTCCAACGGATTTAGAAAAACCATCATTGAGTTTTCGCACGAATAGCTTGATAATCCCTAAATCTTCGAATCCCGTTTTGATCAAAATCTGAATTCCCCCCTCTGACGTAGAATAGGCGCCCCTCTTTCTGCTCGTTTTCATGGACGCAATAAGACATTATAGGACATGTGTTTTGATTGTGTTTATTCAGCCACGTTCGTCCAATCTTGCACACATATGTCACACTTAAAGCCTTCTTTCAGTCTGTCAACGGGTTAAGTTTGGGGAAACTGATCACGAATAAAAAGAGCAGCTGAAAAGTGCCGCTGTTAAAACTTTAGGATGAGCTTCGTGTTGTCTTTATGCGCGAATGTGGTCCTACAACTCTCAAAATGATAACATCTAGCCAAGATCCGGGGAAACCTTAAAAAGCACCTTCCTTATTTCTTGAATGAACTCTCCCTTGCCTTTTCGTCAGTTTTCAAATCAGCAAAGTACCTCCAAGGTGCTAATTAAAAGGCGAAGGTATCCTTTGATTCCAACCCGGCTGGTGAAGGGCCCCATACTGGGTCGGATCCTGTCAACGTGTTGGTACATTCTGCTCTATAACCTAGAGTAAAACTTAATTAATATGTGGATGAGGTGCTGAGGTATGAAGAGTTTTTAAATTTGCTGAAACAACAAGCTTCTAAAGCATCACACTACAGTTCCTAATTGTTTTCCATTTCCAAAGCCGTTGTCTTTCACTGGTGACATGCTTGAGCTCCCTACCATCGCATCGAAGTCTATAGAATAAACGCTTTGGTTACTTGACTGTCGTTTACGACTGAGTCTGGATTTTCTGTCCACGTGCTCCGGAGTTCCTAGTGACACAATGGCCAGTTGATCGCCACTCTGTAGCAGAGGTAATGTCATGGTGTTAAAATAAGCGTGCGATATATCATGCAGACATCTTCGATAAAACCTGCCATAAGCTTTTCGAGTGGTAAGACATGGTTAATCGTTCAGTCCTCTAAATTTTACACCAAGGACCTTACAGATAAAACTGAGTTCGTTTGGCCGGAGCTATTTTCCATCTCATCCAGGTGCAACCAGCGAAATAAACGGAGTTCATTGCAAGGTTCCTTTTGTCCCACAGTGCAATGCACCACGGTATTTACAATTAACATTATAACCATTCACCTTCAACTTGGCAATGTTGTCTGCCATTTTTACCGCTTGTTTAAAGAGCTAAATTATCTAAGGCAAAAGAAAATCTCTCAATTCTGCAACTTACCGAAATAGCACAGCAAAGTAGCTGAGATGATTCTATCACGCCTGACAGGGAAATGGCAGACTCGAGAATCAAGATGCTTATTAAGGCGATCATCAGAATTGATTCTGTGTCATACGGGCATTGTACTGTTCGTATGAGAAACAAATTCATCCATTATAAGGGTTGTCAGTAAATGAGTTTTCAAGTGTTAAGAGCCAAGGTGATCGTGTGATTAGACTGCCACAAATTCTAAAACTTATTTACAAGTTGTATTTCTGTTTAGCGGATCGAGAGAGTGGGGCGCAGAATCCTGGTCGAAAGTCATTTTCAAGTCCGCAACGATCTGGCTTCCTATCTGAATTTTATTCCCTTTTAATTTAGGTTTATCATCAGTATTCTCCTCAGTGTTTTTCTATTGAACCAAAGGAATATTTTTAGGTTTCTTTCACGTCTCGAGAAACAACCTAAGAGTCTCAAGGCATTATCATGCGGATAAAGCTCACCGTGCTCACATTCACCCGCTGATCTCCGCGCAGTCAGCGTGATTCCCACGCACGCGGCAACGATTGCTCCGAGGATACACGAAATGACACTAGCAGCGAAAAAAACACCTGTCTGATAACAGAAATGTCAAGAAATACGTTCTCAGTGAGTGAGTTTTGACGAATATAACTGGTTGATTGTAAATATACAATAGAAATAGTATCGAGTTGTGTGAAGAAACTTTCGTAGACACGGTTATCACGAGAAAGCCTCAATCAAGCGTTAAAACGTAGAAAAACGTCAAAAACTTACCGCAATGAATTTGCCACTTATTCCCCCGAATATTCCAAAACTTCCAGCGACGACGATCTGAAATTATTCGAACTGTTCAGTACACAGTATTGCACGTCCCATCGGCCCGTTTGGCCGTTTTCTTGGTAACGAAAAGGGATTTTATGGCAAACCTGCGATTATTATTTTTTTTTTTCATGATCTTTTGTTGTGCAGCACAAGATTTGTAAGAGACCAAAAGGCCCAATCAGCAAAGCAATTTGTCATGGACATCACCGACTGATTACCTTTCTGTTTTCATACAGTCTATGAAAATTAAGGGAGTCGGTCGACTTTCCCTTCTCAGCGCGAAAATGATTGATTGATTGATTAATAACTAGGAAACAAAAGTAAGAAACAGTAATTTATTCAGTAGTCGATCCATTATCCACTCACACACGCTAATGTGTTTTCTCAAAGCTGTATTTGTCTTTTCGATCTTTTACGTCGTGCTTTCAATCCGATATTTTTGCCAAAAAGAAAATATTTCTTTGTGAACAACCCGCAGAGTTTTACTTTCTTTTCTCGTTTAAATTTTATCAGGAAAGTTAACACTATCTCTGATGGATTTTAAGCTAACAGCGGTCCACTTGCATGGCAAAATACAGGACAATTTAAATTTTACGGTGAAAACTGTTAACAAGTTGTCAATAAATGAACCAAGTCGAAGTTGCAAAAATTTCTATCAAAATGTAAATGATCTATGTAATTAAAAGAAACTTACGATTTATACTGACATTCAGGAATTGCACGTTTTGACAAAATCAACAGTAGAAATTTCGTTCAATCACTGTAGGTGAATGCAGGAAGCTTATGGTATGATTTTTGAATGATAATTTTTCTTTTTAAAGAGATCGATTTATTACAAAAGCACGAGCTACATAATTAGCCTATGGAGCATTAAAATAACCTTTTGTGGGTTGGAAAAAGATGACATTTAATTCTGATGAGATGTTTAAAAATTAATGGACGTAATTTGAAAGAGTTACACTGACGAAAATTTATCGACGATTCAGTGAGATTTTCAGCGTAGTACTATGCGTTTCTGACTAAATTAGAAGACCAGTCTATCAAGAACTAATCAATTTTTCTGTTTTTCGAGTGAGAATCAAATTTACGAGGTAAAAATTTGACTCAAAATGCTGCTAAGCAAACAGAGGTGTGATGATCCCAAATGAAAAGATGAACCGATGTGAGCGTTAGTTTTCCTTCGGCTCTGAAAAGCTTTTCCAAAAGTAGCAAACTAAAACTGAATTTCTTTGTAGAAGTTATCAGGAGAAAAATTTTAGCTTTACAGAGTATTAATGGAAAATTAAAATAAAGTAAAATTCGTGTTTGTTGTTCGAATGAGAAATATTTTTTCTCCAGTGTAAATATTACTGTGCAGCTGTTATTGTTAACAAGAATAGATCTAGTTTAAACGTTTCTATATATTAACAAAAAAGTCGTTGCTCATTTTGTGAGAAAATCCAGGCATAGAAATGAACTTTGTGTTACTTCATGTGATTTCTTCTTGCTTCTAAGCGAAATTTATCTGGCTTGAAAAAAAACTTTTTACAATAGATAGGGGGAAATCTATGTTCAAGCTCTTCTTCTAAAGCTGCTTGCGTCTCTACGATACTTACGGGAACAGCTCCCCAATAAGTAACACCGGTTTCAAAAATCTTCCCAAGGTCATCGCTCCTGTTGCTCAGAACAAAACTCAAGGCGAAGACACAAAATCCCAGAACAATCTGGGAGATCCCTGTGCACACGACTTGGTTCGCTCTGTTTTCTTGAAACGCCATTCAAATTCTTGTTTGAGGTAAACTTAATCTTTCAGGAAATATATCTGCCAGAGTCAGAGTCAATCACGCAAGACTTGGACATCGGGCCTAATGAAAGCGTCCACTTCATATTCGCCCAAGGGCACAAAGGCCATTTCCTTTTGCTTTTATTTGCACTAATTTTCTTATCGAAAATGCAAAGTATGTTTCTGATGAAGTTGTAATTATCGCTGCATAATGTAATCACGTCTTACATGACACATTCTCAAGGTTTCCATAGCAACACGGCAGATTGACTGAAGAGAATCGGTGTTTAGTTTATCACTTCGGCACTGAAAAGATTAGATCGTGTTCTTAATTTCTTGAGTAATTTTGCACAGCTGAGTCGCCGTGTTATTCTTCGGTGAACGTTCTACATTGCTGGGCTTGGTGTTGTTTGTAGGACAGTACAAGAGGAACAGTCACACACTACTGATTGGAAATAAATTAATTTCGGATTAAGTGAAAAAGAGGACTTCATATTCAGTATTTGAAAATACGATAGCAATATTATTTAAGTGTCTTTAGGTTCTTTTTTTGTGTGTGTCAACTAGTAATTTTATCTGAAGGTTTTTTTTTTTAAGTTTTGTTTCCCTCCCGCCTCGATTGGCTTCGGTATTTTACGGGTAGGGACTGTTAGATATGTATTTTAATTGCTAAAATAAATATATTTTTTTTGTTTTCTTTTTGTTTTGTTTTTTGTTTTGGGCGAAGGTGCGACCATGCCGTAGCAACGGATAGTATCCGAAACTACAGTATGAAAGATCCTCCCAAACTTTTGAAAATGGAAGCAGAATCTCTAACCTTTCCTTTTTTATGGCCAGCATTCTTTCTTTTAAGACTATTTTGCTATGTATATCACCTATCGCTTAACAGAAATAAAAGCAACTATTTTTCTTTTATTTTTAGATTTTGCAGAATCGAACCGTTCAAACGAATACCTCAACAAAGTCACACGAAGAGAACATGGAAGATGTAAATTAAAGGTCTCCTACACGAAAGTCTTCTCTTTCTTTAGTTTCTTTGCACATGCAGTTGATGAAAGTAAAGAATTTCAACTCAATAACCTAAAATACCGCGTGTTAATTGACTTAAAGGGAGGACTGGATAGGAGAATTGTTAGCTGGAGGTCCATACGATATGGCCCCAAGCCAAATGTTTTCCCTTCCGATTCGACCTTACTCCACCATTAAGCATTTTATCGTATAATAAACTTTAGCCCTCTCTCTTTTTTCTAACTTTATTGATTTAAATAGGTCATATGCTAGCTGGAGAGGAACTATTTGTGCTTCTCTGTAAGGCCCTTATACAGTAATCTATAATTGTTCTTTCCCAATAAAAGCTTGGGCTAGGCCAGATGAGTCCCGAACTGTACTCCCCATCTATAGAATACTAGTCCATTGCATATAGATGCCCCCCCCCCCCCCATGTTCTTGGGTGGAGAGAGGCACTGTGACTGAAATATATTTCCAGAGAACACAAAAGCCCTTACGAAGGTTATAACTTGAGCCACCCAACCTGTGTTTTGGTCACAAAATCATATATTACCATATGCAGTGATTCAAAGTGGTTCACATGTGCAGTAAAGTGTCTGTTAAGATTTTGAAACACTTGTGAACAAATGATCATATGTTATTTCCTAAGAAACTACACACATTGTATTAACCAAGATAAAAAATTTCACATAAATACTCTGTACTTCCTACAGAAACGCAATTTCCCAAGGTGAAAGATCTTTATTTCTTGTGTTTTCATATTTGTGTATTCCAAAACAAAAGGCATTTATGCTATGCCAGATTTCTGAAGTTTCAAATAATACTATAATTCATTGGCCATTATTTCAGCTAGCTTATCACTAAAATAGCCCTCAACTTTTGAAGAAATTTTCCCTTGTCTTGCATGGAACTCAAGCATTTCCAATAACAGACATCTTGTTTTGGCAGATGAGTTATCAGAGAGTATAGTGTCTCTCATCATTCCCAAGAGTTCCTCTGCTTTCTCCTGTCCAAAAGAATCAGCAAAATGTAGTTACACAAAGTTAGCCAAATTAATGTACATGACTACCACTGATAGAAAAAAGGACTGTCTCCTTAGACCAAGGTTTGAAGATAGATACATGAAAGATTCACTTGCATATAGAGGTTCATCTTTTCAAAATATCTTTATCTACCATGACAAGGAGGAAGAAGCTTCCAATTTGAATTATCTTAGGCAGCAGTAAGTCCTAATTAAAATTCTTATTTTCTGATTTTCTGTTTCTTAGCCATTGGTTTTTGGTTTTTGCTAAAAATATTAATGGGTTTTTGGATTTGATATCCAATGTGGTTTTTGGTGTTTCCTATTTGACCTATTTGGGTTCCAGTTTCTCTTCGATCTGAGTGGCAATTACGCGCCTCCACTGATCTCAAACAGCAGCTAATTGCAAATGTTAACAAGACGATTGCATGATAAACCAATTGAAATATTGCAGGGATCCCTAAGTAGCGTCTGTGTAGCCATACCCTTCCCCCACAAGGTGGGGGGAAGGGCAACTACATAGAGGGTACAGCTAAGCACAGAACATTGTCAGGGTTTCTTTATCAATGCCACCTTGGAGTTGGTGACCAAGTTACAGGCCACATGTGACCGATTGATTCAACATTCCAATTACATCTCCAAACTTTCAGGTCTTAGTTCGTAAATGGAAATGTTAGTTTAGGGATTTTTGATAAAACTTTCCAGAGCTATAGCTTTCTGCGACTGCAAAATTGCAACCCTATGAAGGTCTTTAGTGTGAATTTCCTTAATTTAACTAGGCTCCATTACCCGCTGCTGAGTCTGCAGAGACCATGCTCAAGGTCCTGAAGAGAACAGCTGTTAATTTAAGCAGATACTAGAAGATACGAATGCCAAGTCCATGGCATTCATAAATCCTGTAATGAAATTAGTGTCGTTTACACTGTATGCTCCACTTGTCACCAGTCTAAATCAGATCAACCACGGTTTTAATAACTGGGATTGAAAATGTAACAGTTTTTACATTTTTGCATGTGGTTTTCCGTTTTGATCGAATTTTTTTTTCGGTTTTTCGGTTTTGGATAATTTTTTCCTACAGTTTTGCGGCTTCTAATAGGCCCCAATGCCCCCTTCCTAAATGTTTGATTCAGCTGTGATAAAGTAAAGAGAAATTGAGTGCGGGTCGCTCTTGGCGGTTAGAAAGCTAACACAACCCTGCTTTTACCTACCTGATTAACGGTCTCCAAAAGAAATCCTACACCTTTAAAATTCTCATAAAAACAGTCTATTTCATCTCCTTCGAGCTCTTCATCACTATTGCCGTTCTGTCCTTCACTCGATAATAGCTCACTCAACGTCTGGTGTACCGCTGCTGCTAGGGGTCTTAACGGAGCCTCACCAGTTCGAAGATGACGAAAAAGTTCGCAAATAAAACACGCTAGCCCGATCCATTCGCTTGTGGAGTTCGTACGAATACTTTCTCTCTTCTTGTACTGTTCTTGAGTAGATTTCAACAGATCGCCTCTAAATGCAATTCCAAATGATTCATCGGAGCAAAGCTTGTTGGCTACTTTGGCAGCTAGAGGTGCAAAATCGCTCTTCTTGATCGTCCGCTGAATTAAATGATCAACGACGTCCTTGAGTTTCGTCGATGAACTAGATTGTGAAATGTGGTGAGAAATTTCCTTGACTTGTGTGTCCAAAGTGTTTTCCCCTAGATCGTTCAGCACCTTTGTCAAATCAAATTCATTAGACAATTTTTCTGTTGAAATATCAGCTTGCTGCTCAGATTTTTCTCCCGATTTGCCCGGCTTTGGTACTCCAAATCCACCTCTGCCTCGACCACGGCCTCGTGCAACGGCCGCCATCTTGATCACCAGTGCCAGTTGCTTTGTTACCGGGAGGCACTAGAACCAGTAAAGCTTTTCAAGTAGCTCCTCACTGGGGTAGGGTTGTACGCCTTCTGTGTTTAATTCATTTTCACCGAGTCTGTGTTCTGGTGCGTTTCAAGATTTTCGACAAACCAAACTATGAGGTTGCGAAGCTGTTTTTAGAACGAAAAAGGAACGTTATTCTGAACTGCGTAGTACAAAACATTTTTGCCAAACCTCCATTAGTCCGGTTCACATTGTAATAATACCCAGTACACTTTGCGAAACGCGATACCAAGATGGCGCTTGAAGTAGAGTCTGCCGAGTAAGTGCACTTTAATGTTGTTATTTGTGCATGTAAAGGACTGATGCTCCAACCATTACCTCTGATCAAATTACTAATTGATAATATTTCCAAGGTTATCGCTTTATTTTTCGAGAGAGCTAAATTATTGGAAAAATTATCCAAGAAGTAACCACGTGTAGGGACAGAAATTACGCGATGCCGATTATGAAAGTCAGTGCAGACGAACGGGCAATTGTTTTGATGGCGTAGGGTGACAGAATATTCCTTTCATGATGGAAACTAAGATAACCGTTTGGTTTGATCTGCAGTCAAGAAAATAGCGGCGAAATAAATTTGTTTTAGGAACGATCGTCTTGAATGCTCTCTATTCAAGCAGCTCTACTGCGTTGGCTGTACTTGTTGTTGTTGTCAGGTAGCTTTTTCGATAATGGTACTAGGACGGAGAGGAGTTCAATTCGGTCTGTAATCATTCGAGTGATCAACAAAAGCGGACGACCGCGAAGCAGGAGTCCTTTTTGTTAATTATGAGTATGATTACATACAGAATTGTACGACACGAAGTCCAGTTGCCAATTAATCAAAACTATGACAAAATTTTAAAAAGAAAGAAGACATCGGTTATGAGTTTTCATAAAAAAACAGCAGTTAACTCTGCAAAATACACAACAACAGTGCATGCACATGATGAGTACTGTCCATTTACGCAAGCATGATTGCATCAACTGTCCTACCAATGATAAAATCAGGCTGGTGATAACCAATCAAGTTTGAGAATTTTGTTATAATTTTGATTAGTTTTAGAAAAAAATAGTTGAGGAATTTCATGTACTTGATCAAGCACCTGATCACTTTACTTAGTAACCATGGACAATTGATTCAAACAAAGGTACAATATAACATGATAAGAAACAACAACTCTCAGTGGAAAATCAGACTGCATCTACAAGAGCAGGCAAGGATAAAAACCTGAGTAAACTAAGAAACAAATCCAGCAAGCTCTCAGAGCAGGGCACAGATTGAATTAAGGACCTGATGATGTCAATTTGTTTAACTAGCAGTGTCTAATCAATTCACAGTTTGGTAATATTATGACTTGATTTAAATTTCAGTGTGATCCGACTGATCCAACAATTTCTTAAAGAAAACAGTTTACCAAGAACCCTGGCAACTTTGCAGGTACATTAAGAGTAATAATAACTGCTGTAAGAAAAGCAACTTAAAGAAGATATTAGAGAATTTCCTTCTGTGTGCGTCAGGAGGTGCTTGCTTCCCATACGTAAATGTAAGAATTGGAATCCCTGTGGTTTCCATTGTTGTATTGTTAGCAGTATGGAACACTTAGTTTGTTATGTTTCCTGCAGGAAGAAACTGGAATTACCTTGAATACTGTTGACAGTGTAGAGAGTTTTGTAGGGGAAATAAACAATGGCCACTGGGATACAGTCCTTCAGGCAATTCAGCCACTCAAGCTACCTGACAAGAAACTTATTGACTTGTATGAACAGGTAGGGCAGACCTTTCTACATTACTCACATTTATTGAAGCAGAATCTAAAAGCTGTTTGTCATCATGGCAGCACATTTCTCCTCTTTCTCTTTGTTTGTAGTGTCCTTAACATTTGAAATTGTGTTATAATTGTGATGTAGATTGTTTTGGAGCTCATTGAGTTGCGTGAACTGGGAGCTGCAAGGTCATTGCTGCGCCAAACAGATCCCATGATCATGTTGAAGCAACAACAGCCTGATCGATATCTTCATCTCGAAAACATGTTGGCTCGTTCTTATTTTGATCCTAGAGAGGTAAGCCATTGATAGTTTAAAAAAAGGAACAGATATGAAATTTCATGAACCATTTATTAGTTAGTGAGTGTGAACGTGGGAGCCTTTTGATGGCAGAATAGATAAGATTGGACAAATATAGAAATGATCCTTGCAGTTATGAACACTACTGAACTAGTAGTTGAAATAAGGCCTGAAAAAAATTCAGGCCCATACAGGATTTGAACCCATGACCTCTGCAATACCAGCGCAGTGCTCTACCAACTGAGCTAACAAGCTAACTGGGAGCTGGTCATAATTTTGGATCCAAATAAACCTTCAAAGTGGTGAAATAGTCAGATAAGATTAGATTGGGCCATTCTTGCTCTTGCTGGGGAGCACAGGGTCTCCACCATGGCTCTCAGTTTTTTTGGCAGTTCCCTTTGCCTCCCTCCAAGTGAAGATGGCACAATGCTGCAAATGTTATTTTCAACTATTTTCCAATTAACTTTTTAGGCATACCCAGAAGGTGGTAGTAAAGAGCGAAGGAGAGCTGCAATAGCACAAGGTATTTATGTCTCTAAACTAAGTATTAATTGTCTTTGTTTTGATGGGAACCATAGTTTTTCTTTACTAAGTTGCCTCCTGTAAAGAGCAAAAATTTCATGGAAGGCTTTTTTTACATACACAATTTTTTAAAATTTAGTTTTATCAGCTGAGTTGAGTAAAATAATCGGCCATGGTATTGAGTTTCTAAATCTGATGTTTTAGGGTTTAGCTCTTTGCCACAGAAAATGTGAATAAATTGCGTTCAGCATTGTTTTGGTTTGGAATTCTGTGCTGTGTTGAGAATTACCATTTCACCATTTTCCAGCCTTGTCAGGTGAGGTGTCAGTTGTACCACCATCTCGTTTGTTGGCACTGCTTAGTCAAGCACTCAAATGGCAGCAGTATCAAGGTCTTCTTCCACCAGGAACTACTATTGATGTTTTTCGTGGAAAAGCTGCTGTGAAAGATGAAGAGGAGGAAAAATATCCCACACAAATGAACAGAACCATCAAGGTATGCAATGAATACTTTTATGTTTTCTGTTCACATTTAAACCTTTGGTTGTGAGTACAATAGCCAAACAAGCTTAATATATTGTGTTGAGTTATGAGCTGAACAAGAAAATTGCACCATATTTTTAATGAGTATAAGTGTGCTTCTTTTCCCCTCAGTTTGGGGCCAAATCACACCCTGAGTGTGTCAAGTTTTCTCCTGATGGGCAGTACTTGGTGACTGGGAGTGTGGATGGTTTTATTGAGGTGTGGAACTTTACAACAGGAAAGATCAGAAAGGATCTCAAGTACCAAGCTCAAGATAACTTCATGATGATGGACGACTCTGTTTTGTGTTTATCCTTCAGTCGAGATAGTGAAATGTTAGCATCTGGAGGGCAAGATGGAAAGCTTAAAGTATGATTTTACTTTGTTTTTGTTAGATTGTGGTTTTGAATGTGATTTGTAATGAGGGGGGATGAAGGTTTAGGTGTCCTAAATTTTACAATAGAATCTTGACGACTTGAAATGAGAAATATTTGAAGATAACAGGGAGTTAGAGTTGGTTAATAAAGGATGATTAGCAATGCATTTGAAAGGAGGTGGAGTTTGCAAGAAGTTTGCTTAACCCTTTAACCCCTAAAAGTGACCAGCATCTAATTTCTCCTTACAATATCACCACTGAATCACACATTAATGTCATGAGAATAAAGGAAATGATCACCAGCTTAAGAATCTCTTAATTTTTGGACAAATTCTCCTTGTCAGCACCTTAGTAAATGTACAGAGAGCAGTATGGAGAATATGTATACTGATGTTAGGGTGTAAAGGGTTAAGTGAACCCAGTTGTTGATGGGGAGGTTCCATTTATCTTAAGGTTGTTTCCTTTCTGCTCTCAGGTTTTGTTCTTTACAACTGATTGTTCTCCTTTCTTGTTTTACTCTGTTTCTTTGTCCTGTAGTATTTTTCTCTCCTTCCTAAATCATTTCTTTTACCTCTGTCGGTGTAATTAATTTTCAGATTGTATTTCCAGGTGTGGAAGTTACAAACTGGTCAGTGCCTGCGACGTTTTGAGAAGGCTCATGCTAAAGGAGTCACTTGTGTAACATTTTCTCGTGATGCAAGTCAGCTGCTGAGTGGTTCTTTTGATATGACAATAAGGTGCGTATACAAACGCAAGATGCTTTTTCCATGAGACAGTTTGAGGTAAACTAAACTTCTGGTAATGTTGCTTGGTTATGCTCAGTGATTGGTATTGGAAACTCTTGCATTACCCTCTCCACCAATCAATTGTAAAATTTAAACCAATCGTAGCTTGGTCTTTCACATTTTCCTACACTTAATGATCATTACTTGTAATGAGTTTGTGTTCTCATTGACCCCTGTATTGATCTTTGTTCTGATTGTTGCCCGTGATTACTTTGGCTTTGGGACACTCATTTGAAATGTGGTATGTGGGGAACATGCCCTAGTACTTTCCTTTATGGACACACTATATACATATAGGCATACACTTACATGGAACTATTTCAAAAATTAAAACGATATACAATGTACCTGTTGTATATGCAGCCTTCCTGGTGAAGAGTGTACTGAAAACAAGACATGTTAGATAAAATCCGAGAGTTTGCAGATGTCCTTAAAAGAGAGCATTTAATGCAGTGAACATTTTATTAGAACTGTTTTAAATTTTTTCTGAACTTTCCTAAGTAATCAGACCTTTATGTGTAATGGATTAAAATAGGTGCAGTTTTAATACTAGCTCTACTATTATCATTTTCCTAACCTTGACTCATTTTTTCTATGTAACCTCTTTGCAGAATGCATGGGTTAAAATCTGGCAAGACCTTAAAGGAATTCCGTGGACACACATCGTTTGTAAATGACGCTATTTTTACAACAGATGCCCACAACATCATCAGTGCCAGTAGCGATGGAACTGTTAAGGTACCCAAGTGTAATCATGAATCAACATTAAAGCTCTCTCTATGAACAAAGGGATTTTAGAATGCAGTCAACAGACTCCATGGAAATAGAAACAGATAATTTTTTTTGCATGCATGAGAAATTGTCTGCTTGCAGAGTAGGCAAAGAAGTGAAACTCATCTTTGTACCTTAAACAATCAAATATGAAGCTAAAGGTTGTTTAAGATGTCATTGTTCATTTTTCATTGCACTCATGTTAGCACTCTATAATGCCTGATTTTATAGTTGTTCCATTTTATTCTTTTGTTCAGCTTTGGAATATTAAAACAACCGAGTGTCTTCACACGTTTAAGCCATCAGTAGGGAGTGTTGCCACTGATATTACAGTAAACTCTGTGCATGTGATGCCAAGAAATCCTGAACAGTTTGTGGTGTGCAACAGAACAAGCACTGTACTGGTTATGAACATGCAAGGACAGGTAGGATTCATGACACATGTTTGTCTGACAACCAATCTAAAATGTTAAATCTACTACACACTTAACACTTTTGATTAGATTTCGATCCTATTGCTGATGATTCAAGCAATATATAGGACCCTTGTTGCAGATGTATCTTTCATATGGGTTAGTTCATGATGGATTTGCTTACCACTCTGCTGGGGATAGCATTAGACCTTGAAGGTCCAAGTTGTGATCAGCATGCAAGCAGGTTCTCATCATCATTGCTACGGAACACAAGTTTCTCCATCCACGGAAAGATTTGAGATGAGTAGGGGAGAGGTTTGCCAGGGGTCTGGCACTAACAATGAATCAGTCCTAAACCTGTCTCAGACCTCTCGCTGGCTCATATTGCTCAAGGGTCTGGCAGTGTGACCTCTTGCTGGCTCTTGTTGCCTAAGGCCTTATACTTTCATGTGTGTGAAGGAATGTTCATGCTGAAACACAAATGATTGGGACCTGTTCAAAGGCGAGGGTTTGATTCTATATGAGTACTCAGATTTTGTTTTGTCCCATGCTCATGAAAAATTATGATCTTTTTTTTTGTCTCTTAATCAAGAAATTTCCTGTTCTTCTAGGCTGATTGGGAACTGTTAGTAGCTGAACTACTAAGTTAGCCACACTTTAGTCTGTGAGAATTCAACTTCATTAAATCTAAGATAAATACAATTTTCCATTTCCTGATGGTACTGAAATTTTTGTTTTCCTCCAGATCGTGCGTAGTTTCACCAGTGGTAAAAGAGACGGTGGTGACTTTGTGTGTTGCACCCTCTCCCCCAGGGGAGAATGGATATACTGTGTAGGGGAGGATATGGTCATGTACTGTTTTAGTGCCTCTACAGGAAAACTAGAGCAGTCTTTACAGGTATGTGGTGTCATTTTATTGAGTGGTAGGTTTTTGCCTTATTTTTTTTGCATGAAGAAAACAAAGAATTGTAATTGTTCATTTTTCATGCCCTTGAAATTGGCAATGTTTGAGAATATTCAAACCCTATTGTTGAAAAGGCTGTTTTCTTTGGGTTGGTATTCTGCACAGTTATAAATAATCCCCATTCATTAAAAGAGGCACCCAATTTAAACCTCTATCTTTATAGATTTCTCAAAAATAGCCTACACAGAAAAATCTGTTCATTTGGAATCTTTGTTAATCTTCGTCATTTAAACCATTCACATTTATTATTTTTTGTTTTGTTTTATATTTCCATTTGGCTTTTTATCTGTTACCAAACTGATATTTTGTGTTTCTATTGCATTGGAGGCAGTTGTATCTGTTGCATAAAAAGGTAACTTGAATCACCTTGATGCTGAACGGAAGAATTTGCCAACTCATGTGAGGTTTGGACAACTCCTACATTGGACATCAAATTTTTTCTTTTCTCTATTTCAGGTTCATGACAAGGATGTGATAGGTGTTGAACATCACCCTCACAACAATCTGATCTCCACCTACAGTGAAGACGGACAATTAAAACTATGGCAACCATGAGAAATACATGAAAAAACCTGCATGTTACTCAGACATAGATTCTAAACTTATTGCTAACTAAGAAAAAAAGAACTCAAAATAAAACATCTAAGCCATGGAAGGATCTGCAAACTTGTTCATCAGTTTTGTAGGGCTTGAAATAGATGGAGGGCGCTTTATTAAAAAACTTTTCATTGAATCTTGAAATGAAACTGTTCAATTTAACCAGGCCTAGCTTGTACTCTACTTTTAGTTTTATTTGTGCCTCTGTGAACTTGACTTTGTGTATAGAACTTGCAAGTTTTTTTTTTCTTCAAGAATTAGAGCCTGGATCATTGTAACTTGTATAAATAAATTTATCAAAGGTATGTTGTTCTGGTATCCATCTTGAATAATCTTTGAGAAATTTCAGTTAATCATGATAATTGATAACAAAAACCCCAAAAGTAATAAGCAAGCAAGTTCACCATGCAGATGTCAATACATTCCCTAGCTAGCAGAGGTTGAGAATCAGGCTGAAGGTGGGATTCTGATATGATACTGAATTCTCTCACTAACTTACAAGAAAAATTATCGCAGTTAATAGCCAACTGAATCTTTTGAACTTGAGGGTTAAGAAGAATGTTTGGTGTTGTCGCTGGCAATTTGAAGCATGGTGTGGATTCAGTTAGCAACACATTGAGAATTTTTGCAAGGGAAGAATTAAATAGAGATATTAATCTCCATGCGAAAATCCAAATCTAAAGATTTGGCTATTTAAATAATTTCAAGAATTAGCACTTTTCTGCAACTTGGGCCATCTATGGCTTATTGCTTTTTCTCGTACTTCAAGCAGATTTTAAATGTGAATTTTCTTCCAGTTTCAATTGACTCTTTATGTTTTTCCCTTTGTTTTGATTGGCTGATATGATCACTTTGGTTTAAGTTGGTTTTGTAACAATCCATCGTGATGCATAGTACATTGAGTTGTAAATGTACTCCTGGTTTTCTACCTAATTATAGTCAACTTCTCTCAGTAACAGCCTTGAGAAGTTTGGTTTTTTTAAATTTACTCAAACACTCTATCTTTTTTCTGGAGAAAGTATATTTAATAGCTAAAGAATCTGTGAACTATTGTTGCCTCTAAAGGACAATATACTCTAAATAACATTCATATGATAATAATACTCCAACTGCATTATTTCAATTCAAAAACAAATTTAAAAAAATTGCTTAAGTTGATTGTTCAGCACTAGGACTAAATAGCTTTGGGAGAATCAGCATACACAAGACCTTTGATCTTCACTTGTTCACTATTACTGTATGACAGCTTATGTATGATAGCTTATAACTTTTCATTCAACATAGCAGCAAGCAAGTGAAAGTAACTTTGTTTGTTAGTGTTTTCCCTTCTAAACTTAACAGAATTCTTGGCTCCAAACCTTAAGGCATTGATTAAAAATCAGGCAATCATTTAAAATTCTCAAAAATCATCCTTGCCTGGCATGGCCACTTAGAGAGACCACCTCCCTATTACCAGCAGTAAATCATGACAACAAAGAGAGTTACTCAAAGAACCAATATCTAAATCCTTCATCCCTTACGAAAAAGACAGAGCAGCTGGCGTATTTTAAGTAATTACATTACTTTATGGTGACAACCTTCAGTGGTGGTGCAGGGCTCCATGCTTCACTACTCTCAAATTAACCAATTGGTGACCAGAAATCATAATGTTTTCACCAGAAAAAGAAATTTTCAAAGGCAGAAAGAAGAAATGAAGAAAAAAAAAAAAAAAACAGGATTACTCAGTTTTCTGTGTAAATGTTTATCTCTAACTAAAGACCATAAGTTACATGGATGCCAAACATAAGTCACCAAATTGGCAATTTTGTTGCAAATTTAGCCATCGAATTGTTTTCTCAGCCTGGAGACCATATTGGTAGCAGCTTGAAGCCTTGGGCTGAGATATGAATGTATCACCCAGCTACCACATCCTTTCATTGCCTGACCAACTTATATAATGAGCTATAAGTGAGTGCCTGCACAATGATGGAATCAATCAGCAAATACATAATAATCAATATGTTTACTCTACCATAATAAAAAAGCTGGCAGACTACCTCCATTATCAACCTAAAGTTGACAAAAATAGATTTGTGAAAAACACCAAGTACACTTTAAAAAGCTAACAATTTGAATGTTTAAAGTGATTATTGATTTACAACCTAATCATGACGTGAGGGTCTAGAATTAGTTGTTTCTAAATTCTTTCAAACCTAATTTTTTTTTGGCACCTAGGATCTAAAAAATTCTCCATACAACCAAAGTTAACTTCTCTTTGGATAAGATATAAAAGATGTCGTGTCCTCATGTTTACGAAGTAGCAGTGAAGGCTACAAAGCGAACAATCATGCCCACAACAAAGAGAGTTATTCCTATGCCAATTGACAAGTTTGCCAACTTCCTGGCCTCCATGCTCAACATATTGGCTGTAGCAAAGTCTCCTCGAATAATGGCATCACGTGTCTGCCCAAAGATGAAAAGAAAACAAATAGTTGCACTCTCGTGTTACATAATGAAGTAGGCTGATTTCTTATGAATAAATATCAAGAAAGACATTTCATGAATTTTATTTTTAATTTCAATTTTAATTTTAGTTGCATGATATTTAAAAATATCAGGCAATTTTTGTCATGGCATAACAGATGTGGACCGGACTCAAGAGACCATGTGACAGCTTACCTCATTGGATTTCAATATGGCACAAATTCCAGTTGGGCAAAAACAGAAGAGACATGCAAACCAGGCCAAGAAACAGTAATCAGGGGGTGCTAGCTGTGGTGCCAAAATAACACTGGGTCCAACGCCCCCTTGCTGAAAAAAATAATGAATAAAGCAATACTTGTCAAGCTAAGTGAATTTGACAGTGTTTTTGATCATTTTTCAGACAGCACAGAATTGCAGGAAGAAAGTTTATTCAGACAATAATCCTGACTTACCACAACAGTGACAGAGTTTGTTTGTTGAGTTGTTATAGGAGGAACATAACCTTGTTGATAACTTGGGTAGTAACCAGGCTGCGCAGGATAACCAGGCTGTCCAGGATAACCAGGCTGTCCAGGATAACCAGGCTGTCCAGGTGGAAGCTGTGCATGGTAGCTAGGGGGCTGTGTTTGGTGTCCTGTTTTTTCAGGTGGGACACCTGCATATGGCTGTGGAGGGCCTGGGTATGCTGTGGGTGGTGGTGGCTGTTGCCAACCATACCCCTGGCCAGGGGGAGGGTACTGGGGTTGAGCTGATGCATCTCCTGAGTACGGGGGTGGTGCATAGGGAGGTGGTGCCAAACCTGAGTATAAACCATATCAAATTAATATTTAGTCACAAAGAAAATGCCATGCTGAGAGGGCAAGAAAATTTTTCAGGTTCTCTGTTTAAGGTATGGCTGATGACATAAAGTTCTCTTGCTCAAGACACCTTCCCTTTATCTATTCTCACCAAGGAATAAAAATTGTGTGGAGAATCTGGAATGAATAGTATCCAGTGAATTACATGTACCTCTACATGTAGAGGAACCATTTATTTTAGAAGTCGTTATCATAATGTTAGCCTGAGAACTTGAAATCCGCATTCATCTAAATAAACAACAATGTAATAACTGTACCCTATTCATGTTGCAGACTAAGCAAAAAACACTCAAAAGATACACAGATTGAACCACAGACAAAAATAGTCCATATAACTAAACCATACCATTGTCATTGGGTGTGTTAGGTTCCATGTTAAATCAGAAGTAACCAAACAACTTTATTGAGCCTGAAAACTACAGAGAAACAAAAAAGCCACCCTGAGAAAATACCAAGAAAATCAGCATTAAATTCTGAATAAGACTATTGTTTTCTTCTCAGGCTGGAGACCATATTGGTAGCAGCTTGAAGCCCTGGACTGAGATGTGAATGTATCACCCAGCTACCACATCCTTTCATTGCCTGACCAACTTATATAATAAGCTACAAGTGAGACCTCAAGACCTCGGTCACAGTTTTTCACCATACGGACCTCCCAGCCGGCAAATAACATATATTTCCATGCCATCTTTCATCAATTCGAAGTCTGTCAGGCGAAACATCTTCGATATTCGGAAGTCTTATATTGTTCCTAAGCTTGAATATAAAAAATAGCCTTAAACACGCCACAATATTGTAAGGCTTACCTTGGGAAATTATCAAGGGTAACTGATTAACACCTTCACTAATTTTAACGCGAATCTGTGAGCGTCGAAGGCTTTGAGGTCAAATCAGTTTTCTCTCTCTGTTTCTGGTACCTTTCAAAGGCTTCAAATATTTCTTTGACGTCATTTCAAAGACGTCATTCCGTTGCTAGCCAAACACGAGACCTGGGCACGAGCCTAAAACGGTCCGCAGAGCGTACGTATAAAGGAAAACAGCTACACTGTTAGATTTTCCCGGAAATTTGATCTTCAAAACTTTATTCCAAACCCGAGAGAGTACGTATCACCATAAGATCTCTGCTGTTGTTTTTCTCAATCCTAAAATTTTTCAAGCGTTTTTGTTCAGTCGTTCAAACGTACTCAATCCAAGCACAAAGTTCTTCTGCTTCTTTTCAGTTCTTGATGAATTACTGTAGTCCAAATTTGAGTTTTTATTTCCGACTGAGAACACTTTTTTTAGCCACTTTCAGGCTAAAAGAACGTTTTCCCAGAAAAGGAAATATTAGATAAGTAAAAAACTTGATAAACAAGATCAATGGCATGAAATATTTTGACACTGCCCTTACAGAACAGTGAGACCGCCTTCCAGTGAACCAGTAGCCACCCAATAAATTACAGGTTGACCAAGCTCGATAACAGGAGTTTGCCGACACCATATTATTTTTACACGAAGGTGAATACATAAGGATATGAATAGAGGACACGGTTACATCAGGAAATCAGAAAGTGTCTAGAATTCAATTTAAAAAAAAAAGCAAAGAAAAGAAACTGATCTCGCTCCGTTCGCGCGTTTCTTCTGCACCTGTGTGGTTTCTTCAATTGATTCATGGCGATTCATAAGTTTTTTAGAAGCTCTGTTTTTCCGTGCATCAAGGAAGGGCGCCGCAGAATACTCTGGGTTACCCTCTCAGATCATGAATCGTCAGTGGTAAAGCTAAAGGTAAACAACCACTCGTAGGCCATGAAAGTTAGAACATGCCTGGGCAAGGACCTAGGATGGTTCTTTTCGGCGCAGGGGGGTTTGTAATGCAGCTGGAATGAAGAGAGTTAGCAGCTTCGGCTGCTACATAGCGTAAGTTTGGACTTTGTAAAGAGAGATGACAGGTTGTGCAGGATACGAGGTGCTGTTACACGACATAGCAATCGACCTTTCGTAGAGGAACTCGATCCTCTGACGGTTGACTGGCAAGACTGCAAGACACATGTATGTTATCTTTAAAATCCACCCGTAGCTTCGAGTTGGTATCACTTATCGTAAGTAAATTGTTCTTTCTATTTTATTTTATGTTCATTTTTCGTAGATGTGAAGTGTACAGGTAAGTCGGAATAGTTAGGAGTTTGCTCCAGTTTTAGAGGATTCCCGCCGTGCCTGTGACGTCTTAGGAACTACTACACTCGGTGCATTAGACGTAAGCTTAAAACTACTAATATATTCTGTCAACTATAAGAAATGACAGTTTTCACAAGTTGCGAGCAACGGTATTAAAAACTTACACCATGCGAGAAAGGAGCTGCTTTTGAGTTTTAACGCTATCTTCAAGGGGAATATTTCACATATGATAAATTTATACGCAACGCTTCAATTTTGAAGCCGTTAGATTTGTCACGCAATCCACTTACATGTTGCTTCTCCACAGGAAGTTACGGAGCTATAATATTGCAGAATAGCAGCAGCCCATTAGTTCCAATAGATTGAAACGAAAATCTTAAAGGTGTTTGTGCGCTCAATAATTTTTCTTGTACAATGTTTTGTTAGTGACGATACATTCAAGGTCTAAAGTCTAAGGAGTGCCGAAGTGTTTTGACAAGAAACTTCTCCAGATCCGGTAAAATTAGATTAACTCAAATGACAAGATAATTAGTTATCCTGGTCTTCACTTCCTCAGTGGAGTTCAGTTTCGCATACTTAGTAGAAAAACCCTTAATGTGGCAATTTTCATAACCCACAGGTTTTTTTTCTTGACTGAAAAGGATCACCTCATGGTCTCATCAATTGACAAAAATAACTGATCTTTTTTTTCATTTACGTCTATGAGCGTCTAGTTTGACTTAAACTTGATACATCACCAAATCCGCATCTCAGGCAGGACAAAGTGAAAACAACACTAGTTGTAGGAAAGTTCCGATTCTGGCGCAAACCATGATTTTACCAGCAGCCTTCAATTAGTTATTAGATAAATTATTTGATAAGTGCTTGAACAGCCAGTTTTTGGACAAGTTCTTAGATAAAGTTTTGAATAGGTACTTATTGAGTCACTGCGATGAAATAATGGTTTGCGCCAGAATCGGCCCTTAGCCACTAATACACGCGCCAAAATCACCTGTATCACCATCTCTGACACTGATGACCATGACGTGAAGCGACGTGACCGTGGAAGCTGTTAGGAGGATTCGCCACGTGATACATAGGCACTACACATCACTACTCAAATCCTCTCTTCTGTACCTCGACAAAGGCAATGACATCGATAACGACGACATGACAATAACTACGACGATAAAGGTAAAGTAGGGATAACGAGAAACAATAACGACATTGACGACGATATTGTTGACAACAACTGTAATGGCACCGAGAACGACAGTAATAAAGACAACGATATCGATGAAAGTAAACGAAACGATTAAAAAAAGACAAAAACAGCAACGACAAGTACTTCAGTTCTGTATTGTTTACTCTTTAGATCGATAGTTACAAGCAAGAATGACGTACAGTTGGCGTGGACAGGCATTAAAACCGACACTAAGCTCTTAATTCATCTGGAGGCGACTGCCTCGATGAATGTAAGTATAACAAAATAAGAGACATCGCATAATTGTGCTGCGCCATAAAACTTTCACTAAACAAGTCTTTACTATGCTAGTAACCGCCGAAGACAACCCCCCCCCCTCCTCCCACCCAACTCCCCACGTGCCTTCCCTTGAATAAGCGCTGCGCCGCGGGCCCGATACGGTCGGCTAAATATGCAAAGAGTTATCTTATGTACTTCGATCTTACATTAGTATTTGGATATGTTGAGGGATCTTAGAGCAAATCTTCTCGATTAAACAGACAGCGTACCCTTCTACGCTGGAGCTCTTAGAATCAGATCAAGAAGGGGTCAGTAAGATCGAAGTTGAGTGTATACACCACTGGTAATGCACTGGTTATCATCCCGAAAATGTCCTCCCAAAATTAGGATGCATGCTCTCTCCAAATTCCTAAGGCCGTGCTAATGCCACTAATCCCTACTTTATTTGTTCCTATCCTTCGTGTATCCAAGAGTAAAAAAGGAAACGGCCTGAAGCGCGGGAAAATGCCAGTAACCAACACGCAGTTGGGTTTTGGTGGCGCCGCATGATTGGTGAAGAGGATGCAGCGAGGTTTGCGGACCAATCACAGAGCGAAGTACAATAAATCCAATGCAATAATACTTTCAATAATCAAATGATGATTGATTTGAAAGGAGTTAACGCTTGCTTCATTGTGAATCGCATGGACGCCTGAGCGCCTTAAGTGTCTTGTAAGACTTAAATCGAGTCATTAGACAATGACTTCAAATTACTTAAAAGTGCCTTGGATTAAAATGCACAAATTGAAAATCATCTAAAGGTTCGAAATTACCAAGTGAATACAAAAGAAAATTTCCCGATCCAATATTGTTCCTCCCCCCCTAATTTTCGCCTAAGTGCCTCTTATTTTGTCACCATTAACTAAACTATTACAAGGAAAGCCATCTAAGAGCTACGTGACGTCTCAACGTAACTGGGGTTATTGAACCATACAGACAGGTTGAATTTAGAAGCTACGGTAATTTGAAGATGATCAAGGTATGAATCAAGTTTTAATTGGCGTCATAGGATTTTCTGAAAGCGATAGAAATGCTTTGAATTTCACAAATGGTTGTAATGAGTTACTTTCTATGCGAGTGAAAAGACACACGTATCTTCTTAATCACTGAATACCTTATTGATAATTTGGAAGGCTAATGTTGTAGCGAAGACGTCACGAGCGCAATCATATGTTAATTGAATCCTTTATTATTACACGGAAGATTTTTGGGTGGCGTCGGTAATATTTCGTAATGGATCGTCGGTGCCGTAAAAACGGTTAGAGTAACAAAACGTGATTTAAAGGTGGTGAAGGTGCCAAAGAGAGAGGAACGTTGCAAATGAACAGAAGGTGAGATATTGTAGAACATATCTGAATTAATAGTTTTTGAATCTGTCAAGACCTCAAGTTAAACAGCGTTACCTACTGGTAGTCACGCGAAGCTAAGTCTAACATAGGTGTTAATTTGACTTAATACCGTCTTTGTGGTTGGGTAAATTGGTTGCTGTTAGATTTCCTCTCTGGTGGTTCATTTCAAATGAAGTTATTGAGCAGTGCTTCGATCGTCAACGGAAGTGAATGTCACATAAACATTGTCCACATTGGTTAGTTCAGTTAGTTTCTTTCTCGAGAGAGGAATCACTACGTTACGTGATCATTTAATCATCCGATGTAGGTTTAGTTCGGCTATCAAGTGGAATTAGAGCCAGCGGGAATTTTTTTTCCTCAAAAACTTATTTTGTTTCATACAGAGAGCAATTGATCTATCGAACAAAAGATGAAGAGAAATTGTTATGACAATAACTGAAAGCCGCCTGGCGCTTTTTGTATTCATTGGCAACTTGCTTTTAGCTGCGCACATTCGAATTGGTAGTTGTGCATTTTTCCCGGTCCACGACTCATTGTTCTAGTTTGGAAGATAACGCCATTACTAAAAAGACAAGAGCTGACAATTTTCGTTGAGTTTAAATTTCAGCCGCTTGAGTTAACTTCAATGGAATTTTTGGTCTTTCAGAGTTTCTTGTTTACATTACGAATCGCAAAGATAATAAAGATATTGACTTAAAAAGTCAACTGTCCGTATCAAGTGGTCAATACCGAAGTGACACTCTGTAAAAGCATGGTATACGTCACATGTTCAGATTGTGTTGTGTTTGTAAACAACTTTGTGTGCTGCCGTGGAAATCAACGTTTATTATTAATCTGGAAGAGTTTAAAGTGAAAAGTGTTTTGGAGAATCATAACAGAGTGTCTTGACTCTTCACCAGTACCGGTTCCTTTTTAATTTATGCACGATGACCGAACTACCAAACTTGTAGGTTAAAGTTTCTTTCTTGTTGTAAGATGGACTCGTCCATTTTGCGACATAGCCGACTCCTTGAACTCAGGCAATCTATTGAATGGATTTTCCGCTAGAATTTTTATTTCAAAGCTAAACAAATTGGTATATATACAAAGAGAAGCTTAAGGAATAAATGAAGGAGCAGTCTCAAATGATGGCATTAACATTTATACGAAATATAAAATATTTGATATGATATGGTTCGCTTTATATCGCAAAACACTTGCTACTCCTAAATGGTCGCATAATTGCTACTACATGTATGTTCTTAAGCAGAAGATCTCTATGCCTAAGTGAAACTCGACTAACCACATAGTGAGTGAAAATATAACAGTTTTCTTGTACCACGTGTGGTTCAAGAACAGATATCGAAGTTGGATTTTTAAACAACATCATCAACAAAATGGCTTCAAATCCTATGAAGCCACTTTTAAGGAAGTATTTAGAGATGCAATTTGAATCGAGGTGAAGTTAGGCATCATATAACTCTTCCTCCATTCAATTTTGTACAGTCACAGGAAACAAAGTGCGATATTATACCAAGGAGGAGGAATTGAAAGTAAGGTTGTTAGGAATAAAATATTAGTATTCCATTTTAAAATGGAGCAATTTAAATGGTAACGTGTCAACCATTTTATCGCCAATTGGAGTTCTGTTCATTTTCTAATCACATTCACCGATGTTCAAATGATAATATATAATGGATTTCCTGGTGTCACTGAGTTCAGATTAACATTAATTTACATGTATAAGGTCTTTTCTCTCTCTTATCAGCATATCTTATCCTTGGTACTGTCGTAAATTTTACCTGATCGCGTAGCGCTGACGTGTGATATTGTGAAACTAGGCACACTACAGCGCCTAGTTACTTTCATTAAATATCGCATTGAAGATCATTGTGTTACGAGTTCTATATATGTATGCAATCATATTCTTGGGAAAACTAGAGCCATTCATGAAGAATAGAGTTCCTTTCCTTTTCATACGAGGTAAACTGTTGCATTAATGATGATTAATGACGAAATATGTCACATAGATTGCACTTGAAAATAATGTAAGATTACGAATTTGTCATGTCCTTATCGTCTGACAGCTAACGATGGTGATGCCAGGTTGATTTCAACTATTTTTTTTTTCGTTCATATGATATTCAGCAGGAATCATTTCTGCCCTAAACTGGCCAGGAACAGATAGAAATTGCGTAGCCCGATGAGAGGAATGGAACTTAATGGAGGTATGAATTTTCTCTCTTGAGTAGTATGTTTGTTTTAGGGTTTTATGATTCCTACAAGTAAATGAAAAGTGTACAAATCAAAGTAAACGTCACACTTTGAAATGTACGCGTTCACATTCTTTGTTAGTTCTGGTGGACACCTTTAGGTCTTCGGAACAAAAGCCAATGTCCTATCACAAATTTATGCGGTAAAAGGAAAGGCTGTTGAAGATGGTGATCATGACAAAAGACAAACTGTCCGAACACTCTGGATTAGTTTTTAGTGGTTCAAAGAGACATCATTATGTAAGAGAAGACTGATCGATCCATTACCTGAGGAAAGAGGAAAAAGTAGGGGGCTAGAGCTAACATCGTAGAATGGAGAAAAAACAAAATGGAAAACTATCCTAAATTATGTTGATGGAATCTCTTAGCCTGAGTTAGAAAAATAAGCAGAAATATTGTAAACCCTTAACTCCTATGAGTAACTAAGACAGAATTTTTCCTTATATTATCAATACAATACCAAATAGAAAAAGGATGAGAACAAAGAAAAATGTCAGTTAGGGGATTGTTAGTTGATCCAATGCAATACCATTCTCTCCAAACTGACATCGTAAGAATTATATGACAGATAGTAAGGAGAATTACTATTCAGATTTTGGGAGTCAAAAGGTTAATCAGACAGCAAACAAATATGCATATTTCATCTGCCATTTTCGAAAAAACAATTTGAATTAAAAGGTTTGCAAGTTTGTTTGCCTTATCCTAACCTTGGATATTATTTGCACCTTCTGTCACACATATACATTGAGATGTTTGTTCCATTACTCTGGACTGAAAACTCCAGTATCCTGCGTTGTGTCTTAACCAAAACGTATAGACGAATTCTGGTTTAAAATGGTAGATCATGATTGGACAAAAACTCGTGCATGAAGAGACATTCCTTAGGCGTTCGAATGAACTGAATTGTGCGTTATGACAGCCAGATCATGTCACGGGAACGTCAATGTTTTCCCGCTCGACCAAGACCAAGCCTCACATTATAATCCAGTTAGAATCTTCTTTCACAATAAATTTGTCTCTGAACCTCCCCAACGTCCTCAGATCTATTTCATAATTCTCCCCTTCAGCTGCTACCAGTTTTCTTCCGAATAATTTTTTGCACCGTTCCGCGTATAGGCATGTCTACTCTCATGGCCTGACTACAGGTTAGTGAATGATATATCTAGAAGATGCTTCGTTTCCAACACTTAAAAAGCTCTTCAAGACCACGTTACATTGCATTTTCGTTTTTGACCAATCGGATTAATTTGTCTTTGTTTACAGTCTTACGTAATGGCCACATCAAGCAGCAAAATCTCAATATATCAGAGAACGAAGAGATAAAAAAATCATCTCTTACCGTCTCAGATCAAACCGACGAGGAAGAGGAAGGAGATCATGTTACACCTCTGCCTGGTTCAACTGTAAATCTTGATATAGTCAGTTGGCCATCAGAAGATACAGACCCATCAGGGCAGGTCCGCGTTACAGTCATACCTTCGGCTCAGGTTTGTGTGCTATCAGCCTTTCTCTAAATAAGTAGTTTTTTAAATAATTATTTTTTTTACATTTCTTCAGTAAGGTACGCCAAACAGTAAGGAAGACTAACGACGCTGTTAACGTCAAGTGCACTAACATAAATCTCATTATTTTTGTCGAAGGACGAATCTAGAAGAAAATCTCGTTATTCAACATATCAGCAATCTCCGCCATTACTTATTCCTCGGCCAGACAACCACCTTTGTCTGGCAATAACTGCAATAATCTGTTGCTGCCTACCTTTTGGTGTGGTCGGATTCATTTGTGCACTACAGGTAAAATACCCCAGAGGTATACATGCTCGTTTGCTGCGGCTGACACTTTGTTTTTACTTATTTGATTGGATAGTGTTTGAAATTTGAAGTGGACTTAAACGAAACCAATACTAAATGACCTTAAAAACCCACCATGGCAAAACGAACTAAGCTTTTAGGCTTTAAAAATAATTCTTCGAACATTAGCGGTTATCACGAATCTCATTCATATTTACTATTTTGCTTCAATTAAGAGAAATGAAGAAATAAATTCAAAACCTCAAGACAGTGGTGACCGACCAAACACGGAAACAAAAAAATCTCTGAAAAGAAAGGAAATAAAATTGAATCATACGGTCTTCTTAGCTGGAGTTTTCCTCACAGTGTCATCTTGTTGATGTTTGAATATTTTCAAAGAACAAGAAGAATAACTTTAAAATCTTAGAAATCTCACCACTCCATCGCACAATTTTTATTTCTGGTACCAATCTTGTGCCAGGTCTCTTTTCACGAGTAACAAGGTTATTTGCCAAGACCCAACGTTGACTGGAAAAGAGACTAGTACCAATTTGCTTCCACTTCATTTGAAACCACTCGAAGCATTTGCTCTGCCTCAGAAGTATAATTATCGTGACTGTGATTATTAGATTTGTGATACAGTCTGTTATGTTCACCTCATTACAGGTGGACAGAACCTACGATGATGGAAACAGAGAAGGTGCTGTGCAGAAATCGAAAAATGCAAAGTACTGGAGTATGACGGCTATTGTGCTTGGCATGCTGGGAATAGTTGGAGCGTCATTTTATCTGATTTTCTTTCATCTCGTTCCTTCTGTCTCATAGTTTTCGGGAGTTCACTTCAAATTTCAGGCGTGACTAAATTTCATATCATGCGAAACAACAATGGAGAAGGTTTGATGAACCTCAGCGTAGAATATGCGACAGTCAATCTGAGTCTCTGTTCAGTCCTGGCTTGGAGGTAGGACCATCTGCATGGGATAATGGTATCATATCCTAAGGTTCTTCCTCGCTGGCCTCTCACCAGCAACTAGCGATGCGCGTGTGGATGGTAGAACCAAGAACATGGTAGAAATCTACCTTAAACATAAGATAATCTACGATCAACAAGAAGAAAAAAACTTTAACGGAAGAGGTTGCGTTATGGCCGATGCAAAAAGGAGTGGTGTTTCGGACAGCACAAAACTACGATAGGCAAACCTCTCAGCCTGATCTAACTGCTAAGAGTCAGTTGGATCGATAAAGTCAAGTCATTCAAAGGGTGAATTTCTCAGAAAATACTGAAAACATACTGCCTCAACATCCTACAAAACCCCATGTAAATAACTCGTTTCGATTTTCCTCTCTTAATAATTATGCGATTGTGCGTCAAACCATAACAATGAGACTTCAGCTTGTTAGTTTGAAGTATGGCTCTCTTTACCAACCCTTTGACTTCTAAAACAGACCAGTATCGTATTTCTCCCCACAATATAACCCTTGAATCACGCATGAAGGTTACGAGAATAACGGAAATGATCACCAACTAAACAAATTTTCCATGTGAGCACCTAAGGAAATGCATGAAGGACAGTTTGGAGAATATGTATACTGATGTTAAGGTGTAAGGGGTCAAGCGAAGTTGTCATTCCGGCTTTCAAACACGATTTTACGGCACAGCGGCAGATCCAGACGTAATTAACTTTAACCAAAGATACGATGGGACCCCCTTCTAAAGACATTTACATTTTTTAATCATACGCTGGCAGCGATAAAGCAAACGGAAGAATGAGTTCCGAAACGCCTTCTGGTTGAAACCGAAAAATTGCTTGATGAACGAAATAATGTAATTCTTTCATTCGAACACTGAGTGCTGAATCTCTGTGTCAAACAAAGAGATTTTGCAATACAGTACTGGTAATTTACCTGTGCTCTGTCTTCAATGCATTAACCAATGTAACTGTAACGTACTATGAGTTTGAAAAATAATAAATATAAATAATTTAACTCTTTTGATGCGTACACTCGGCTCTTTAACTCTGTAAGATGATTTGAAGCTGGCAACTGTCGACGATACTTCTGATCTTATTCTTCTTTTAAGACACGTATATATAAATTTGCATGATAATTACCGCTGAACGAAAATATTGCTTTCGCTTGTGAGTTGCTAATGCACAAGGTCACGATATCACACCTAGCTTCACACGTAAACTTTGTTTTGAGGAATTACTCGACAAGAGAGCCAATTTTTGTAGCCTGATCTTTGTTATAGCCGATTGGCAAAGCTACGCGAGAAACAACTTCTTATCATTGGTGTGTATCCACAGAGTCAGGTACGTGAATTTCTGCACAAGCTTTCTAATATTGCGTCTAGTTCTTGATAGTATTTGCGATTGGCCATTTAGCTACCTGCTGGTTGAAACCAAAAGTTTTTCAAACCTTGCGCTTCGAAATGATTGAAAGAGCACAGGAACGAAGTTTCTGCCTCGTAAAGCAACGAATTTAAAGTGCCCGAGGTCCATTTGGAAAAACATGTCGCTGCTAATTGATGCTATATGTAAACAGATCAAAGAAACTAGATCATTAGATACTTACTTAGTTCTAACTACTTATTGTTTGCGGTTTGGCCTTTGAAAAAATAGAGGGGCTATGTTTAATGTCACAACTTTAAATTTTTTAAAGGAGATTTTTTTTCTAAAGCCGAAAGAAATAAAAATATCATTTAAATTTTACGAGAAACGCTTGCGTGACATTTAGCAGCGTCAAGTTCATCATAGGAAATTTTGGAGGTCGATAACTGCAACAATTTGTCTTCCTTTGATTTTTTTTTAATTCAAAAATAATTTTAGCAAGCAAGTTTGCACTCTGATGATTTTTTGGTAGGGAATGAATGGGTCTTTTGGATCGTCAGTCCAGATTTGCCCATCAAAGAAAATTTACATATCATACGAATCCTTTTAAAGGCGAGTGAAGTCGGTGCTCATAAAAATATCACTTTCTCACCCTACAAATCTCCCCACAATAAATTATTTTGTAATACGTCATGGATTTCGATAGGTTTTTTCCATAGAAGCAAATGTGCTCAGTTGTGTTATGCTGAGGCGTGACTTGTTCACTCACCAGAGGGGTTTTAGCTTGTGTCACACTCTCAGTCCGCGGCGCATGAAAAACAGGGGGTCACATAAACGAGCTGTTAATTACTTCACAACTACAACCGCTCGTTTTCTCTCGCCCGCCTTGTACTTAGTCTCCACAGACTGAGGGCCTGGAGCCTGTAATTCCATAAGAGAGCCAGGAAGAATCATGTGACTAACTATGACGTTGTTGTCGATTTTTTCATAGCATTGCAGATCACATTTAAAAGACGCCATGAGTAACTTTGTTTGGTGGAGGAACATGCTGGGTCAAAAGCTAACAGATGAAGAAATGAGAAACATAAAGTACCCGGCAACAGAACTCTACACTCATGTTACTTTCAAGACCATTCAAGCTGGGGCGCTTCTTGGTATGGTCATTATTGCTCCCGTAGTTCGCCTTGCTGCTGGCCCTCGCACTTTAGGGGCCGTTAAAGAGACAGCTCTTCGGTATGGAAGAAATGGAGCGATCATTGGGATTCCTCTGGGACCTCTAATGACTTTTGCAAAGGCTAACAGTGGTGCAGGCATTGATGATGACGGAATGTTTGATCGTACATATAGATTAAGGTAGAAAGATTTTAAGAATTTATGTATATGCATAGCCTCTTTTTTCGAGATGTGTTGAAATCAACCTAACCCTATAACCCCTTAGAGCGACTAACAAATCATTTATCCTAGTGATATCGATCACAGCCGAGTCAAAGACTTAAGTTATAAGAATGATGTCAATGATTGCCGTGTAAAGAGGCTCTGGACTGTTAAACAAACTCTCTCAGTCAGTGCTGTAAGTAATGTGCGGAGGAAAGCGTGTAGGGATGTGAAGGATTGAAAAGGGTGTGTTTTTCCAGTTTTCTGAAAATCAAGCTATTTCTTGTCCTTCACAATTTCCTGGCATATTTGCACGCATATACACAGTTCTCAGCTTTAAAGTGGAGCCGGACTTGCGAAGGAGACGAAGGGGGTAAATATCTTTGTACTTGTGTGTTCCCGGTAGTCCATTAAGTTTGCAGTCCTTTGTACTTGTTTTTACCTGGTACTCCGTTAAGTTTTCAGTAGGTTTAATTACAAGAATGCTAAAAGATACATTCTACTATTTTGATCCAGGTATAACCGGAACCAAATACGAGTAGATCAAGCTTCCATTCTTGGATCCGTAGGAGGTGCAAGTGGGAACTTTTTGCTAGGGGGCTCAGCTGTGTCAGGTGCCGTGGTAGGCCTGGTTGGAGGAACCATCGCTATGGGTCTATACAACACGGTTAATGCCGAGAGGCATAAATGAACTTGAAACATAGATGCTTTTGTTTACGACGGGAAGGAAAAATCAGCGCTGTAAGAGTTCATGTTCATTTCGACTGTAATTTCATTGACCGGGCGCAGTAACATATGATTTGAGGTTTTTTATCTTTTCGTGTTTATCAGTAATCCATGTCACTGAAGTTGAATGTCTCAACATTTGTAGAAGTACCAATGCAAAATTCTATCATATCTGAGGTATATAAAGATGATCACATTAAACTCGTCGTAAACTCAAGAATGATAGAATTAGAAGTAGCGAAAAGAGGCTGAAAGCAAGCGTATAACGAATGAGACGAACGAAATATGAATACTGGACCGCTTTCTATTTTTGTTTATAAGCCGGAGATATAAGTTCAACAGTGTGCAACAACAAACGACTGTCAAAAAATGCGTGTATTCCATTTTGGAAATTGTTCGTGGGGAGAAACAAAAGATTTATTTTTCCGTCGGCCATTTGACTATTTCATTATGCCAACTCTAGTAAAACAGTGTGCCAAGACCGCCAACAAATTTGTTGGAACTGAGCGATGCACGACGGTAAGTGACTAACGCATGCGCTACAATACTAGCTTGCGAAAAAACACTGAGTTTGAGCCTTGGCTCAAAAGCCTTTTACTCTGTATGTTTCGTTTTCTGAAATTTTTCTTGTTGGAATTTCAACGTAGACATCTCGACCCGGATGCTAGTGTGAAGAATCCTACCAGCTAACACAGGGCCTCTCGAATGCCCAATCCTCATCAGGCCTCGATTCTTTCTTTTTCCACGAACACAACGAGTGAATTGAATAAATCCTGTAGTACCTAACCAGACGCCACTTTCTCAGTGATCATTTTGCGACAGCCAGGGTCACATCCCTCGGCCTTATTGATTCTTTTGGGTTAGTGAGTGCTGACATGACATGATAGGTTTACAGAATAATAAACATGCAATGAAAAGAGGTATACTAAACACCCGTTTATTTCTCGAACTTTAAAGTCAATACAAAGAAGAAAAAACTAGCGTAAATGCAAAAATCTGCTTATCATCCATCCATCTTCATGCAAGACGGGATTCCATCTTTTTAATAAAATCTAAAATCCAGTCAAATTGTAAGCGCACGAAAGAAGATTTCATTCGGTACAGCGACGAGCGGTAAAAATTACGCTGTAACTGTAAAATGTAACCGTAAAATGTAATGGCCATCAGGATTTAAAAAGAATTTAGAAAAGAACTAAACCTCGATTGGAAATAATTGAAATTTATGCTAAATTATGTTATGATAAACAGTTGAGTACGTGTTATATGACCAAAATTTTACAAAAGAGAAAAAACCCGATTTGGCAAATGAGCTCTACCTTAATCTTCTGCATGTTCTGTAGACTAAATTAACTAGCGTGCAACCGAGCTGGATACGATACTGATGTATATGACAAGGCCAAAGATGATAGATGCAATATTGAGCCACCTAGCAATGTTAGAGTTCCTCAAGGCACCATCGTAATCTCCTGCAGCATATGAACTGTCCACCTTCAAATACACAAACGAAACTAACATCAGACAAACAAACAAACAACAAAGAAAGGAGATTATGTAACCAAAATAAAGTTTTATAGCCCCAGTATTGATAACCTTGCAACGGTTGAAAAGAACCATTTTCGATTTAACAAATCAACAGTGGTTTAGTGGTTTTTTGACAACGGCAAATTGGCCAATCAATTGTGGTATTACTGCCAATTGTGATGAGCAATAATTTTGAATATTGTGTGAGGTTTCAAACCACAGTACCTTTTTGCAAGTCTTGAACTTCAATATTACTTTTTGAAATGCGACTGTTGGACATCATGAACAAATTATGTTCAAGTTTGCTATAGAATGACTGTGAATGCACTATATAATTACAGATCCTGAGCACGAAGTTTGCTGAAACGACTATAGTTGGTTAAAAGGTTATCCATACGTTAGCTTCATGATCGTCGCGAATACTTTATTCCCCAACATTTATGGTATTCATACAGAGACTCAATAGAGATCTTATTCAGCATCACAGACCGAGCTTTGCAAGGTCGAGCACGTACAATTCTAAGCCCGTTTTCCGTTTTCTCATATGATGGATTTTCAAACTTTTTCTGTCTTACCATGCAAGAAAACACAATAGCTGCCAGTCCTATGGGCCATGCACAGAAAAGGCAGTTTAACACAGACCAACACATGTGATTTGGAGGACGAGGATTGGCTGGCACCACGATAGTCTGGGGAGCCTGTGCAAGAATAGAGAAGTCAATTTAACGTCCTATAAACAGAAAGGAAGACTAAGCATTGAAGAGGGAAGACAACTGATATGTAGTTACACGGTAAAGGCAGGAAATAATGTTAACAATCAGTCTTAAACTTACAGGGGCGCCAATATTGATCACAGTGTTGCTTTGTTGTACTTGCTGAACAGACTGTTGAGGAAACGCTGCCGGTTGATGTGCTGGATACCCAGGCTGAGGTGGATACCCAGGCTGAGGTGGATACCCTGGTTGAGGCTGCGCTGGGTAACCTGGCTGCGCATTGTAATTTGGTTGGGCTGCGTAACCAGGTGGGTAACCAGGCTGGGGTGGATATCCAGGCTGAGCAGGGCTACCAGGTTGAGCTGAGACAGGAGGCTGCGCAGGCGATGTATATGGTGGAGGATCTACTGCAAAGATTATGAATATGATCAGTTTCACCCTTGTCATCATAAAACGTAATTTTGTAGAAATGATTTAAGGAATTACTCTACAATTTTATCATTTTCTTCTTTGCCAGAATTGCATGTTTATGATTTTTTTAAATAAAAAATAACTTTACCTTGAAGATTCTTCTCGGTCATTTCTTGAGTTTTGAGTCAATCAATGATTTAGTCCCAGACAATCGATAACAAGTTCACCTGAAGATGACAGCGTTTAAACAAGCGTAAATATCTAATGAAACAATAATTTTTTCAATATCTGTCATTCAAAGTTCCTACTTTTTATCCGCTTACTGAAGGCTTTTGTGTTATTTTACATGTCAGTTGTAATTGGTCCGTCAATTCAGTTTGTCCAAATCGGAGTATTGTATAGAAATCAAAGGCATTGTGTCCACAGGTTACAGAATATATTATTCGCAAATTTAATTTTTTATTTTATCACCTTAGGAGCTTTTTAATTAAATTTTTGATTAGCAATTCGTTGATGTATATGAACATCTGATTGGTAATTCCCACTTTAATTATAGAATAAGAGAGATGGTAAATTTTGAGCTCGGTAAAGAAAAAGAGGAAGATGTTTTTCGTCTTGTCACGAGCATGGGACAAAGAAAAAATTCTGAGTACCCACGAGGAATCGAACCTTAGAGCTCCGATGCTCTACCACGGAGCCACAGAGACTTTACGATGAACGAGATATATTGCGTAGTTCATATGACAAGCGTCCTGAATATCGCTAAAATCAGCAATGTCGATAGTGTCATGTTTGTAAATAGAATAAAACAGATGGTAAGGTTTGAGCTCGTTTAGTTAAGTTGTGAATCTCTACAATGTTTCTGGCGCAACAAGAATACAATTTCTTAAACTTGCAGTTTTAATTTTGATTTTGAAATAAGTTTTCAGTTTTTTTATCCCTCTTTGTGAGAGTATTAAAATTCAGTTAAGGACGTGCTTTCTAACCGCTCCATGTTAATCAACTGAGTCAACTTTAAACTTTCGGAACTAAATGAGTATGAATATTTTGGCTCACAGGATTAATATGGATTCATCGTGAAATAAGTTCGATGTGTTTGATCATGATTATCCGATTATCGATTATCCGGACCTAGATTATCCGGATTTCACGGTTATTCGGACTTTTTCCCTGATCCCAATTTTTCCATGAATATTTATTGGTCATGATCAAGATCCGTAGCCATATTCTTTAACACTATAGCGTTGAAAAGTGAAGTAAAGGTATGTTTAAAATATATTAAAGTTCTCACGGCAACCAGTTGGACAATCAGACATAGTTTGATGCTACTCTGGTTTGCAGATTTAATGAATGTAAACGAAGAAGTTACAATTCATAGATCCAACGTTTCGACAGTCGAAAAACTAATTAAAATTGTTTGTACGATCGAGTAAAAGCTCCGTTAACCAGCAGTGTTTCCTATTACAACCACCTCCCACCCGTCCCTGCGTTGTATTGGTCCGTCTCACACCCCTCCCTGAGTAATAACATTCCACCTCCCACCCCTCCCTTAGTACTGATGGACTTCATCCCACCCTTCCCTCAGTACTAATGGTGTGCTCCCCCTTTAAAATGGTCCAAAAAATAGTCCAGTCCATATTTTACCCTTTATGCCGCTGCACATTGAATGTCCAGCCAGCTAATTTGCATAAGTAATTCAAGCCAAGGTTCGACGCCTCTTGGTGGCACGAGGTGTTCGCTCAACATTCCAGGACATCCGATAATCGCTTCAAAAAATGTAATTATGCTCCCCTCGAATGAAATGGAAAAAACCGCAACTTCCGATGATTACAATTCCAATCATTTTCAAGATGCAACTCTACTTTGTTCACTCATTTTCCAGAAACAAGAGTCCAGAGAAATGTCTCGTACAAACTTAACGGGTCTAATTCGAAAAAACTTAAAGGGCGATACGCTAACCTTATTTTCTCTGTAAAGACAATGCATGTCTTAAAGAAGACAACAGTAAATCGTTAACACAAGGTCCACGAATATTCCTGACCAAATGTTACAGAAACATATAACAAGAACAATTTAAAACACGCAAAACGAAGGGACTCAAAAATAGCCTAAAAAGCGGCACCGGTAAAGCTGATTTCACCTCCATGATCGAAGACCTAGGCCTACGTAAGGTTAACTCCGAGAAACCCTTCTTTATACAGGTCATGGTTTTTAACTTTTAAAGTCCAGAAACTGTGTTGATTAGATAATCCAGAGAATACACATCGCTTCCAACTGATAGTCTCCTCGTTCGGTCTTCAAGCTTCGGCGCAATGCAGTTATTCTTATAATGACCTTTTATGTGCGAAGGTTTCAGTTTGGAACGGCATTTTGAGCTTTTCCGAAGACATCAGTCTTGTCAAAATCGACTATACCAGGGAAGAAGCTGGTCTAAAACATCGTTATTGCATTTTAGGTCATTGGGAACAAATTCACACATATGAATATCGTCTTACGCGACTGCTGAGTTAGGAGGGATAAGAAAAGGTTAAAAATAACCCTCAGGTATACGCTACCCAAGAGGGTATAAAAGAGATTAAAAATTACCCTCAGGTATACACTACCCAGGAGGGTATAGGAGAGATTAAGAATTACCCTCAGGTATACACTAACCAAGAGGGTATGCAAGAGATTAAAAATAACCCTCAGAAGGTATAGAAGAGATTAAAACTAACCCTCAGGTATACACTACCCAAGAGGGTATAGAAGAGATTAAAACTAACCCTCAGGTATACGCTACCCAAGAGGGTATAGAAGAGATTAAAAATAACCCTCAGGTATACACTACCCAAGAGGGTATAGAAGTGATTAAAAATAACCCTCAGGTATACACTACCCAGGAGGGTATAGGAGAGATTAAGAATTACCCTCAGGTATACACTAACCAAGAGGGTATGCAAGAGATTAAAACTAACCCTCAGGTATACACTACCCAAGAGGGTAAAGAAGAGATTAAAACTAACCCTCAGGTATACGCTACCCAAGAGGGTATAGAAGAGATTAAAATAACCCTCAGATTAAAAATAGCCCTCAGGTATACACTAACCAAGAGGGTATAGAAGAGATTAAAACTAGCCCTCAGGTATACGCTACCCAAGAGGGTATAGAAGAGATTAAAAATAACCCTCAGGTATACACTACCCAAGAGGGTATGCAAGAGATTAAAATTACCCTCAGGTATACACTACCCAAGAGG
Source organism: Pocillopora damicornis (assembly GCF_964200805.1). Lineage (NCBI taxonomy): Eukaryota > Metazoa > Cnidaria > Anthozoa > Scleractinia > Pocilloporidae > Pocillopora > Pocillopora damicornis. The sequence continues at coordinate 10,137,509 of NC_142671.1, forward strand.
GTATAGAAGATATTAAAAGTTAATCCTCAGGTATACATTACCCAAGAGACTATGCAAGAGATTTAAATAACCCTCAGGTATACACTACCCAAGAGGGCACGAAAAAACTAACCCTCAGGTATACGCTACCCAAGAGGGTATAGAAGAGATTAAAAATTACCCTCAGGTATACACTATCCAAGAGGGTGTGCAAGAGATTAAAAATAACCCTCAGGTATACACTACCCAAGAGGGTATAGAGGTGATTAAAAATAACCCTCAGGTATACACTACCCAAGAGGGTATAGAAGAGATTCAAACTAACCCTCAGGTATACGCTACCCAAGAGGGTATAGAAGAGATTAAAAATAACCCTCAGGTATACACTACCCAAGAGGGTATAGAAGAGATTAAAAATAACCCTCAGGTATACACTACCCAAGAGGGTATAGAAGAGATTAAAAATAACCCTCAGGTATACACTACCCAAGAGGGTACAGAAGAGATTAAAATAACCCTCAGGTATACACTACCCAAGAGGGTATAGAAGAGATTAAAAATAACCCTCAGGTATACACTACCCAAGAGGGTACGCAAGACTAAAGGTAATCCTCAGGTATAGACTACCCAAGAGGGCACGAAAAATTGAATTCACACTTATTTATATCAGGAGACCGCTCTTTGTCTGGACTCTTTCTTTTGACTGAAAGTTGAGGCATCCACCATTAACTTATATAATTATTATCCTTTACTAGTTCCCGAATGTCTTTGTCAAGCTCGGCTATTCTTGACTGACATCATTGCAATTTCCCATGATATTTCGACTGGAGGCAAAGTGTACGGTCGAGGGCGATTTGATTTACCGCATCAACAACAAGATTATATTTTGAGACCTTGCGAATCCATCTGCTGGATTTCTCCCTTTCTAATTAATCCGGCACAGAGACCAATTGAAGATATAACATGCATGTTATTTGGTTACCTGGCGTTGAACGAACAGCCTTTGTTGGCGCGCTTGAGACCTGCTGGCGGGACAGAACGTATTGTAGTCATCGCGGAATCGACGAAACAATTCGTTCTTTGCAAAAGCTTTCGGTAAAATTTCCGCACAGCCCCATACTATTGTAAAACAAATCTGTTTTCCTAATGGCAATGTATTGTTTTAGTCATTGTTTTCTCTATTCAAGAACTGAATGCATAATGAAGTATGGGGCTGTGCGGAAATTTTACCAAGCTTTCGGCCTGATTTCACATTAACTTTTCGTTAGCATATACCAGGACTTTTTGGGGTCGAGATTGGATCCCGTAACTATAGAAAGCTCAGCCGATCGATCGAAGACTTCAGCCTCCATGATAAGATCGCGCCAAGTGATTTTAATGCCAGATTTCTTGTGTTTTCGTAATTGTCGAGCATAGATGCAGTATTAATAATTAGGTGAACCTTTAGCGTATAATCAACAGGTTTAAGAAAACGCACAGACACCAACCGACTGAAAACGTTGATGTAATTCTCTACACTGATGACAGAAATATAGCGCCTCCGTAGAATGCATGCTGCGATTTTTTTTTCGGGGCCAAGCTCCTCATGCTATTGAAGCGAAATCAACATTTGAAGCGGTCAAAATGTTGAATGACACAAACAAAGAAAAATTATTCAAAACAAATGTAACAGAGTATTAATGAAAGCAACTTCTGGGAGAACAAAATAACTTAATAAAAAAGCGACAGAGACTAAAAAGAAAATGACTAACGTTAAAAGAAACGCGCAATAACTTTGGCGGCAACACCATGAATTCCCGCATGAAGAGACTTATTTTCGTTTGACTTTGACCATAACTTCCACTATCTTAAGCCGTTTAGCTATGTGACAATTTGTTTACCCTGAGGCTTTTTTTAAAAGAGCCATTTGGGTCATTTCCAAGGCTGGGAGGCAATTGAATAAAAGTAGTCATGACTTAAGCAAGTGCACCTCTGTGAACCATTGTATTGAGTTGGTTGACTTCTGCAAGTACGTTTTTTCTTGCTCGTTGTGTAAAGTCTACCGAATATACATATCGTGAATGCGGGTTTGGTTTTTCCACAAAGTCAAAAAAACAGACTGTTTCATTGATTTGTAAATGTTTTGTTTCACGATGAAAGGTCGCTTTCTTAATTTAATCAGATTTTGTTCCTTCTAATATTTACATTCTCGATTATTCGGACCCTTGATTATCTGGACTATTTCATTTAGTCCCAAAGAGTCCGAATAATCGAGGTTCGACTGTACTGCATGTTTGTTTAAACGACTGAAACGACACGAACAACATCAGGAACAACTTTACCAAGCTAAATCTTGCAACACACACCTTTAATTAATTTATTAATTAGTATGCCTGAACGACTCTTCTTCAAAGAAAGAGAAAGCTACCAGAAAATAAAAGATTTCTGACCCATAAAACGAGAGTGGAAATGTTCGGATGTCCTATCTGAGTAAGAAAACTTTGCGCTGAACATAGGGTAAGCAAATTCAGTGAAGAGAGTAGCGAGAAATACTTCAATGGAATATCGTTATTAAAATTCTTTGCATTTTTCAAGCAAGGTCTCTGAATAATTTACTTCGTTGCTGTCCATCTAAAGCGACCCTTTTATTAATTCAGTAGCATTTTCCCATTACGGAACGAACTGCCTGCGATTTAAACGACTCGATCGCGAACTACAACAGAAACGACGTTACCAATCTTCATCCAATACTGCGTAGTTAATAAATAATTGGGGCGTTAAGAACTCTCCTAGAAAGAGAAATTAAAATACCACCGAACAATGAGAGTTTTGTTGTCTCGCTAAACAGGAGTTCAAAGGTTCGAACTGTTTTCTTCTAGAGACAAAAGGAATGTTCACCTACGCACGTAAATTCTGAGAAAAACGCAACAAGAAAGACAAGGATCCAGAAATAGTTTTTAGGCAAATTAGACGACTAGTAATATTTACTTCAATAATACCCATCTTATGCGATTCTTTTTAAACTTGGAGAACATATTGATGGTACTTTTTTTCTTTTTCCGTTGCAGTTGTAACAGCGTTTTTTTACATAAACAATAACCTCATCAATCTACGCCGTTAATATTTCGTACTGTATCGATGAATGCGCTTTAAGAATTCTACTCGAAATCTGGAAGCAAAAACCGCAGAACTCAAGAGTTCGACTGGCCTCAAAACGGGATCGAATTAAAAGGTAGGGAAATATCTCTAAGAAGCAATATAGACAAAGACGACTCAATCAATATTGCAAGCGATGCACGCAAATTTCAAGACGAGCGCAGTTGTCTGCATTTGAAGCAAGTTACGACTAATACGACTAATACGACTAATTTGTCTCTTATTGCCCATCTGATCTAAAACGTTTTTGACTTTTAACGAAATTAGCCGCTCTTTCAATCTATTTGGCACGCAGTTATCTTTCAAACGATTCAGTTTTACGGCAACCCAATTTGATTAAAATTTCCAAGAATTTGATATCTATGGTGAATCTTATCCTCACTCAAAACTACATACGTGACGGTTTCTCTCCATAAGTCACTCTTTCGGTAGATTTTCAAGCTTCGATAGAGGCATACGTGAGTCAGGCGAATAAGATGCGTTTGGATTTAGTCTGCTCTTACTTCGCTAAATTCCCATGAAGCCACTTTTACACCGAAAGCCTTAATTTCAAGAGTCAATAGAAGCAGTAACTCTTACCTTTTGGTGGTGAAGTTAATGTTTGTTGCGGAGAGGTTGTGCAAAACCGAAGTGAAACCCCAGCGGAGTGAATCAAGGCTAACTCAAATACTACGACAACGCCTTAGCTACGCGGAAGTACTCGTTCACGGATAAGTAACTAATCCATCCTTTGTTAACCTCGAACTAAAGGTAAACAGAGGGCTGGGCAGACAGCTCACTGTCACTTTGCGAGGAGAATGGTGAAGAAATTACGTGCGGACTTTGAACAGTTTTTAGGACTGGCTAAGGAGCTCTGTAAATTGATGGCTTTTGCTTGATATGTTGGGCGTCAGAATGAAAAAGTATCCGATCACGGATAAGTACCGAATAAATTCTCTGTTAACCGTGAACATAAGGTGAACAGAGGGCTAGGCAGACAGCTCACTGTCACTTTGCGAGGAGAATGGTGAAGAAATTACGTGCGGACTTTGAACAATTTTTAAGACTGGCTAAGGAGCTTTGTAAATTGATAGCTTTTGCTTGATATGTTGCGCGTCAGAATGAAAAAGAGGACTTTTATCGATTTAACTAGGCCTATATTCTAATTGAAACTGGTATTTGAACTGTCCTGATCTTTTTATTGAAAAGATGAGGTATCCCAAAATCATTTCGATTTAAAATTTCAGAGAGCTGTCCTGTGTTAAAAGTTTGTGCCTTTCTTTAACTGCTCGTTGTTAAACATTTCCCATTGGTTAATGCTAATGTTGTTTGGCGTTTATTTATTTCCTTTGTTAGAATAAACGAATTTATTATCGTTGATAAAAATGGGAGAAAAAATACCTCACTTAAACGAGCTGTTACTATGAGAAAAAGGCACATGTATAAACAATAGACCTGTCAATTAAAAATATAAACAATTTTAATCATTTTAATTAAAACAACTTAAAAGTTGTTTTAACAAAAAAAGGTCGAAAAGGTAAAAATTGGGACGGGTAAGAATGGTATCCGGTTAGATCGCACCGTGGTTAGATCGCTCCCAGTTAGATAGCTCCAACCAAAAGGTAGATCGCTCCATCAAATGAGTGACTTCGCTCCCAACATAAGTTACTTCGCTCCATGTAGTAATGTGAAGTATTACTTACCAATGATCACTAAACACCACAACAGACAGAGACCTGTTTTGGGACCAAACAGTTCATCAAATGTATATATCCTACGAATAAATAACACTCTAGACTATTACATAAAATATATTGGACGAATACACTAAACCAAGCCACCCAGTTATCGATGCCTAGATTCATATAAATAGACATTAATATTCACTTAAAGTATATAGGTGATAATGTGTCTTGCGACGATTCGAGTACATCGTATTCACTCTGTCCTTCAGATCAGCCACCGAGCTACCGATGTATGATGTATAGCGATGATGGAATTAATGATCGTGGAATAAATTATAACTTTATAGTCTGAAGTGTATTGAAAAAGAGCGATCTAACCATGGTGCGATTTGACCGTAATTCGTAAGAATTGATCATCGATTTGGGTACGAACAAACTCAAAATTGAGTACGAAACTTGAGCGCGAAACGACTGAATTGAGGAACTGTATGACTGGGTTCGAAACGACTGGATTCCTCCTCACCCATCGGGGATAAGATCCAAGAAAGATGCGAGTTTTCGAAAGCAATATATAAAGTGAAAAACGTGAGATGAGTAGATAGGGAAGTTTGTTCTCTTCACTTTCTTAGGGCATTCTTGACGCAAATATTTTTTCTGGTTTTTGTTTTTGTTTCCTCCTTTTTTTGTCCTTTGTATTTTCTTTTCTTTTTTTTTTTATTTTTTTATTTTTTTTTTGAGAGAACATAAACGGCAGCCGTCTTAAAGCCGTACGTTTCAATTCCCACCATTCCGTGGAAGTGCTGTTTGGTTATTGAGCGTTTTAAAAATGGCGGCGCCCAAACTTGAACCACATTTGACGACAATTTTTGAACAACTCAGTTACACTCTGGAATCTCAAAAAGCGGTAAGTAGTGATATTTAAAATGTTTTACATAGTTACATTGTACTTGACTTCGGAAGCGAACTTCTTTATAATGGCCACACTCTGACACACGTTTTGGTATTTCCAGCCAACCATTACAAAGTGGGATATATCAACATAAAATTTTCAAAGTCAGTGAAGATAATGCATTGCATTCTAAGGAATAAATTTTACAATATGTTTTCGGGATCAGAACGTTTGTTAAATCTATTTTAGATAAAATTGGACAAAAGCAATTCTTGGCGATTATTTTCTTGAATAAATCCATTAGGCAAGGTTTGCTTGTTCCTGACCGTTTGTAATGCAATGTGAAATATGAGCTCAACGTGGTTGAAATGCAGGCCTATTTATACTATTTTAAGAAATATTTGCTGACTATGCTAGCCGTAGAGCACAAGAACTCAGTATCTCTTATTATTTCAAGATTTGGGAGAAGACTGTTCACAAATTATTATTGTAGCGTTTCTTTCCTTGCTCGTTTTCCCTTTTAGGCTTGAGAAGTAATGATCTGACTCCAAAATATATATCAGACTTTATCAGCATCTGTTAACCTTGGCATCATTTGCACTTAGCCTTTATCATAAAAACTGGTCGTACCGACTTCTAATTTGCATGATACTAATGCAATGTGAAATATGAGCTCAACGTGGTTGAAATGCAGGCCTATTTATACTATTTTAAGAAATATTTGCTGACTATGCTAGCCGTAGAGCACAAGAACTCAGTATCTCTTATTATTTCAAGATTTGGGAGAAGACTGTTCACATATTATAATTGTAGCGTTTCTTTCCTTGCTCGTTTTCCCTTTTAGGCTTGAGAAGTAATGATCTGACTCCAAAATACATATCAGACTTTATCAGCATCTGTTAACCTTGGCATCATTTGCACTTAGCCTTTATCATAAAAACTGGTCGTACCGACTTCTAATTTGCATGATACTAACCGAGGGAGGTAAGATTTAAGAGCATACAATTGTTGAGGGAACGAGACAATAATGTAAAATAAATCAGCCTCTGTGGAGAGTTTCTGTTGGAAACAACTCTGCGTAAGAAATTTATTTATCATTTCTATTTTAATTCCGATTATCATTATGACCAAATTTTAATGAGTTTTGTTAAACACATCCCTGCATACTTTATACTGATCTTCGACAAGTTTGTACGTTTTCAATCTTTCTATTAAGACACCGCAAACAATGGGTGTGTAAAACTCGTTTTAATGTTTTAACTTACAGAAGCAGCGTTTTGGTTGACTAAATATTGACGCAAAAGTACTCGGGAAAGCTCACTCTAATTGCACTGATAAAAAGCGGGAGATTGATGGTTTTGTTTGTTTGTTTGGTTTTATTTTTTACTAAGCCGCTATTAAGATTATAACAAGCACGAACATGAAGCATCCCATGGCGATAGAGATAATATTCAGCCACTTGGCGATTTGTGAATTCCTCCAAGCGCCGTCGTAGTCTCTTGCTGCATATGAACTGTCCACCTAAATAGACAGCAGTTGAATGATCGGTAAGAGTATTAACAATTTCGTAATTTCGGGTTTTGAAATAGAATTGCACCAAACGAAAATAATTAGAATTTGCCGAGGATATATACAGCTAAATAGACGATCATTCTTTGGAGGCTGTCTTTCATACATTACTTCGCCAGCTGAAACGAATGGCTAGTACATCAATGAGTAAAAGGAAGATTCATGAAATAGATTTTCTTTTTAAAATTGGACTCTTAGTACTGCACTTTTTTAAACTAGACTGAATAATGAAATTATAAGGAGCCATTCACGGTAGGAAAATAATTTAGTTTTGGAGATTTTCTTAAATGATAGACAACCCAGTTGAGGCTACCTATTTCAGGATATTTTATCATGAAAGATACACTTACCATAATGGAGAAAATGATTGCAGCTATTCCAAGAATTGGGAAGCAAAAAAGGCATGTGAATATGGACAGGGCCAACCAATTGGGAGGAGGAAAAGCCATAGGCATGATGATCGTCGGAGCCTTCCAAAGAGAACAAAAGAGAAAATCAAAAAACTTTTTGAAATGACAAGAAAGCTCGCAATGCATGTATAGAAAGAGAACTGTGTTTTTACCCGTCCAAGGTATTCTATTTAGAGATATTTCCGTTTTTGATCGTGATTCTTTAGGAGAGGTGTAAGGGCTCGAAACTATGATGTCATAATTGGAGCCTTACATAAGGTCAGAAAAAGAGAAATTCTAACTAGTGAGCTAAAAATAGTGATATAAAACCCAAAAACGAAGTATATTTGGATTCCTTTGTGAAAATGACAACGTACAGGTTCCAGATGTATCAAACTCCTCGCGTTCCGAAACATCCATGTTACATGCAAATTCCGAATAGTCGGATGCACTAAACGCGAGTTTCACGTTTAACCATTGCGAATTTCCGATTAAATAATGTCAATTTATGGTAGTTTGGCTCTATTGCTAATCAGGGAGATCCGCGCTCTTGTATGAGGGCGGTAGTGAGAAGGTTGCAGTCGCCATTTTGTTTAAAAATGTTTAAGGTACACAAGGGGTTTAAGCTTAAAGTTTTCAAGTTGACTATTGGAGTCCTATTTGTCCTCTTTATCCTTAGCCACTCTTGGGCCTTATTGGTTTATCATTATCAATTGCCAAATCTAATGGTATCCTTCAACCTGAGCGTAGATTTTTCACGCGCAAAATCAATAACATATAGCCTTTCCTTGATAGATGTATGGTACGCGAGTAAAATCCCCATTTCCTCTGGATTTTTCAAGTTTTCATGGCTAGCTGGTCGAGGAGGATAAAGGGGGTAAGTTTCTAGAGAAACTGTGGTGCTGCGTCAGAGGGGAAGTATAGCAAGATAATGTTGGTTATGTCGACGAAGTTGATAACGTAAATTGGCCTCTGTAAAGAGTTTCAAAGCTGACGTTGGAGCGAATGGTAAAACCAAAATTAATAAAACCAAAGTTATCTTGTCGAGGAGGAGTTTCAGTTCTGTTATAAAAAGCCGATAAGAAACTTACAGGTGCTTGCATGTTGACCACTGTGGTACTTTGTTGGACGTGTTGGGTGGGCTGTGGAGGATAGCCTGGCTGCTGCGTTTGCGGGTAACCATATTGAGGAGAATACCCAGGCTGAGGCTGCTGCCCAGGCTGTGCTGGGTAACCAGACTGTGCTGGGAAGCCAGGCTGTGCTGGGTAACCAGGCTGTCCTGGGTAACCTGACTGTGCTGGGTAACCGGGCTGAGCAGTACCACTGAGTTGAGGTTGGTAGGCTGGTTGAGCCGTAACAGGAGCCTGTGGTGTGTAGGGTGGAGGATTATCTGAAAACGGCATGTTTTAAAGATATCTTGATCAGTTATGATTGAACTCGTACATCACAACACTGCTCAGTGGACAGTGTCCATTGAAAGTGGTCAGAGTCACCTTGAATTTAAAAAGGGTGCCTTGAGTTTAACGGGTCAGTAAAGTTGCAGCAATTTGAGTCAGTATATGAGAGTCGCACCTGGGTTCACTTGTGTGTTCTGTTCCATGTTCAGTTTTATTCTGAAAAGAAAAAATATACATGATTTTAGTAAATAGGAACGAACAGCCAGGTATACCATGGTTAAGCAGTATTATTTTCTTGGGCTGTTTATCCCATGATTACCCTTCAACGACTTTCATGTCCTCATTTTCAAGTCTCCGCGATTTCTGGAAAGGCGTTTGACTGTTCGTCTAAAGGAAGGATATTTTGAATCAGACTCAAGGAATAACTCGAACGGCAAGGAAGAGTCGAGAGAAATAGATGCCCCTCGACCACTATTGAATCTGATTGAGGTTTATGAGATCTGACTCTTTTGTTTGGTTATTGTGTTGCTAATATTGAAAAGTCGATGTAAATTTTTGTGGAGAATTTTGAGCAAAGTAGAGGATAGTAACGCTTTTAAACTTTGGTAAAATTTATACAGAACGTGAGAAAACCATAACTGTAATATTTACATTGGTTTTATATTTACTGTTTCATGATGGCTTGTCAAGCATGTATAATTAATTGTTTTCGTGAGCTAAATCTGTGTTCAATCGGCTATCGCCAATCGCGGCATCATCGCATCATGCCGATCCATTGTCGAAAACTTTCAACCTTAGTGGTTATATTTTGTTTTTCCAGATTATTGCGATATGGTGTTTGAAGCTTAAACTTCCTCAGTAAGTTCATTAAGTTGAAAATACTATAAAATTACACATAAGACATCATTGCGTATTACTGGACTTGTTTCTATAGACCGTGACACACGAATAATATTTTTCAGATAGGCATTTCATATTTCGAACTTCTTTTTCAGTGTCCTACACAAGCCAGAATCGTCATCCTCGACTTGGAAGAATTAGACTTAGCGAGTATGTTACTTATCGAAAGAAATCTTGGGGAACTGGCACTATGCCCGACATTACAGGGCTTTGCTTGTATTGTTCATTATGATAATGCGCTGGAGAAAATGCCTGAATATTTGAAAACGGCGTCGAAGGTGGTCGAGCGAACGAGGATATTTTGGATTATGAAGAAGCACTGGATTTTCGTCACTCGCTCCAAGGAGACACGATGTTATTTCCGAAGGACCGCTCGCGAGAGAATCAAGGAATACTTTGAAAGTGTTTCTGTGCTTCATGGATGCATTCGCCGTTTTCTACTTTTCTTATAAGTATCTATTAATTTCGCGTGGGAATCAAACTGAAAGCTTTCATAATTTTTACCTAGTTTTTGCTTGATATAAGTTCGTATATTTATCTTAAATCGTTCAAAAGTAATCGGAAATCAACTGAATGCTCCGTCCAACACCTAACTTAGAGTGCCACTTCTCAATTTGCAAATATCTAATATCTTGCACGCCGTTTAAGCAGAGACGCATGAGATACAGAAAGTAAATTTATGGACCACGTGCAAGTTTGTTAGATTCATAAACTTTTAGCATTTCTCAAAGTGATCAGTAGAACCCTCACAAGGTCTAAAGATTTGTTTCTTAGGGGAAGCTTTTTTAGAGGAAATCAATACCCGGACTCTTGAACAAGACATCATATTTGCATTTTACTGTAGTTTAGATGCGAATTAAAAGATTTAAACTTTGGGTGGATTCATTATAGACAGAATCTAAAACTGAATTTGTAGGATTCAAGGATTCGCGTTTCAGTTTCTAGCGATAAGATCCGAAAGTGAGGTAATTTAAAAATTGCTAGCCTTCCTGTTTAAAAAGTAATGTCATGTGAGACTCCATTAGTGACTGAGGGAAATTTTCAACTGAATCTTTGTCACTGAATTGTCCTAAAATCTTGCAGAATTTCTCAAGCATAAGCAGAGGTTTGTGAAAACCTCTGACATATAGCAAGTCTTTGACGAGTGAAGTTGATTTCAAATAGGCAATTTAGCAATTCTTTGCTTCTCACTAATTTTACTTTGCATAATCTTCCACAAAGTAAAAGAAGCGGTGCCATGAAGTATTATTTCCCATTTTTAATTGCTTCGGTCAAAAGATGTCCACGTGATCTTGGATACGGAGTCCTGACAAAGACTGCATAGATTAGTTTGTTTCAATGGACAATTATAGCTACCAAGTCTGAAATTCATGAGCGACACGGTTCTAAAACAAAGTAATCGAAATTTCCGCTTTAAATGGACTTTGTCTAAATAGTCGACAAAGATCGACACTCTTCGGCATTTTACAAGAAAAGTACAAATTTGGTGTAAAGAACAATACTTACCGGTTTGTGAAAGGAAACGAGATATCTGGTTAAGAATCCTGAAGTCTTTCAGAACCCGCGGAACTGGAAGAGAATGAATGAGCGAACTTCTTCGACAAATCGCCAGGAGGTAACCTAACAAATGTAGCTGCGTCACAGGTCAGCGGTTGACATCATATTGGCTCAAGCAGTCCACACCTGTGTGTGGGAGAAGAAAACAATAGAATTAAAATCAAACGAATATCGTCTTAACTGTTGAACCTAGCAGTGTAAGAATCGAATACGTAAACACATTCTAAGAAGAAAAACTTTTGCATAGATCTTCATATATTCTGTGAGTATTTGAAAGCACTCATCATAAAATGGTAAGTTTAGATCTGCACATTTTAGAGGGCTTTCTTTTCTTTCCCGGCATGCGCAAATGATGTGAGTTCTGAGAGTGAAATTCAGTCGCCCCTGGTCATGTGTCGCATTGTTGCCTGGCTCAAAATCGTCTTCTACAGGACCATATCGTCGTCGGCAGTGATTGAAGTTTCGAAAAATGGTGTGGAAGTCATTATCAGAGCCACTCTAGTTTGTGGATGTCTTGTGCTCAGGGTTTCGAAACGCCTAGCGTTGCCGCGGACACTGACTCATGCAGGTCTACCCTTGCCCGGACCGTATCACTCTATACAATCGACTGCCTCGCTGTTTCGCTGTCAACGGGACTCTAAAAACTTTGTTAGTGATAAAGTATTGTGATGTTTCAGTTCATTTCAACTTTCTTCAGAAAACAGAAGCAACATAATCATCCTTTTTTCCGCTTGATTTTTTTTTACAAAGAGAATGCCATTTATTTTCCGTCATGCGAACGGCTACTATAAAATTGCCATAACCAAGACCCAATATGCCTTTCTTCCTTTCATACATTCATCCTTGTGTCACACTACACGTAACTTCCCTGTCTGGAAAAAAGCAATCATTTACAAAAAACATCTGACAGATTGTGGCTTCTCTATCAACAGGTACAGTTTTAAACATTTATGACGTTTTTCTTCATTGTTATTCATAAACCTCATACAAAATAGTAGTAACCCATCAAGCCGAGAAAATTTGGATGTACGACCGTACGACCATACAAGGTGCTACTTTTAACATGCGTGGTCAATTGTACCGCGGGGCACGCCAACGCCACGGCTTTGTTCAGTAGTCCAGTGGGTTCCGAGTTGGACGACCCGGGTTCTAGTCCTAGTCGGGGCAAGGCGTTGTGCCCTTGAGACGTGCGGGAAGAAAAAAGTGCGAGCTCCGCTTTTAGGCTTGGCTAAATCTATATATTAACCCTGTTCACTGTAGAAAACTGAAATAATTACGTATTTAGTTTTTTTACATGCAATCTGAATTCAACTGATACAATAGGAATAAATATGGAACTACCTTTCCAATATAATGCATGTATCCAGTTTCGGTCAGCCTGTTGAGCAGCTTTATCAAGTTTCCACACAATTTCAAGCTTAAGCACACGTCAGTTGTTTGTGTTGGTGAGTTTGGCAGAGGTAACTAAAGAGGTGTACTTCTGACTATGTCAGTCTGCAGGAGTCCACGATCAACCTCCCTCAATGCTCCTTCCAGTTTATTCCGCTTCTTTAAAGCGGGCTGATTGGTACAAACCTAATCTACTATATTCTTTTTCCAACATTTTCAATAAGAAATGGACTGATCGATTGATGCTTGAGTTTTGTTCTTAATGCAGAAAGGGAAGGGGTACTCTCCAAAGACTATGTATGAAATTGGACCAGATTTTTCAGGTCAGTGCAAATTGAAATATGAAAAAACTCAATCCTCAACCTGAGGAATTCGAAGAGGGTGCGCCAATCCGTTATCTATGTTATTTTCTGTTTTATCCATGATTCAACTCTTGCCAAATTTCTGAATCTAAATTACACGACAGCAGTTTAAGTGTTACCCAAACCTGGGATGGAGGTTTGAAATCTCTTTTGAAATAATCAAATTGTCTCAAGAAGATTTACTTCACAGGCTAAAAATCCTCTACGATCGCATCTAATTGATCTTTAAGTTTGTAAAGAAATGATCACGGTACAATATAAGTGTTTTTGTCATATCATACCGGTGTTTTTTTTTTCTTTGTTGGAGACGATTTGTTTCAGGAAACTTCAACTGTGATACACTTTTGACTACAATTGCTTCATGGTGGAAAATTTTAAAGTTATTGTATCAACAAAAATGACGCATCGAAACGCATTGTTCGTACATACATACATACATACATACATACATACATACATACATACATACATACATACATAAGCTTTATTTATCCTCGGATTTCAGTGTAGCTTAGAAGCTAGTATCTCCGATCCTAATTACTAATTTTAAAAGTTACAGGCTGAAAAGAGAAAAAAAAATTTATGATATAATAATATAATAATATAATAATCATTAATATAATAATATAATGTAATATTAATGTAATATTAACAGAAACCGTGCACTAACAGTTTGCGCTTAAATTCACCATAATCTACAGTCTTTCTAAAGTGGTCAGGGAGGGAGTTCCAGTACTTAACAGATGTATAGCTAAAAGAATTTAGACCATATGTGGTTGTAAACGGCTTAGGAAGTCATAAAATATTGGTGCCCCTTAGGGAGTAAGCAGTAGATCTTAGCTTGATCAGTTGTTTCAAATAGCACGGATATTTACCAAGATGGAGACAGTTGAATATACAAATCATCATATTTTGTATCCTCCTTTTGGCTAAACCACACACACCTGCCTAGTCTAAAAGATCATCGTAGTTCGAGTCCCAGTCCTTTAAAACAAATCTTAAAATACGTCTATTTAAGGTGTCCAGTTTAACAGAGTCCTCTGAATCACAAAAGTGCCATATCATTGAACAGTAGTGAAAATGGGGTAACATAAACGTTTTATAAAGGCGAAGCATAATTTCGGTAGAAATAAGTTTGCCAAATCTTTTGAAGACACTGAACTGATTATTTATTTTTTTACGTACAGAGGATATGTGTTCCTTGAAATTAAGTTCATTATCAAGAATTATTCCAAAAAGTTCCAGGCATCTTGTGGTTGAGAAGGAGAAAGGGTAGTCGGTTTTGCCAAGAACTATCCCTTGGTGTTTAGCGGGGTTGGCTTTCATCCCATTGTCTTCGAACCATTTGTTTGCTATTTGTACATCATGATTGATCCGCTGTTCCAAGGCTACTGGGTCTACGTCAGATGGGTGCAGTTGGCAGTCATCAGCATAAGTGTTTAGTTTTACAGACTTAATGTGAAAGATGAGGTCATTGAGGAACATGTTGAAAAACATGGGTCTCAGGACGCTACCTTGAGGCACACTACGCTTCAAGCTCATCCAATCCGAATAAGTATCACCAATTTTCACTCGCTGCATTCTATCCGCCAAGTTAAAAACGCTTTACATAAAGTAGATATACAAAGTTTAATCTCTTCGAATAATTGCAAGAACTGTATTTTATGTAAATCTTAAATATTTTAAATATTATCAAGATCATATTATTGTAATTATTATTATCTTATTATCTCATTATATTAAGGTTATTATCTTATTATACAGGGTAGGGTATTATAAACATGGGGTCTACTTTTTCGGGGTAGGGTAGTTTTATATGGGAAGAGCTCTTTTATCATATTCCAATAAATTTTTAATGCATAGTTTTATATAGATTAGATTAGTTTAGTTTAGGTGTCCTTACTTAGTGGGAAACTGCTATCTTATTTGACACGTAAATAAAGTTTATTTTTTTTTTTTTTTATTATTATAAGTAGTCACCGATAAGGGCACAGCTGGATTCATGCAAAACATACGCTTTCAGTTTCGCTAGTAGCAAAGCATGAGGTACGGTGTCGAAAGCTTTTGACAAATCCATTGATATAACCGCCACGATCTCTTTATTATCTAGACTACGCCTCCAGTCCTCAGTCAGCCTAAGCAAAGATATCTCACAGCTATGGTGCCTTCTGTAAGCAGATACGTATTCGGACAATATGTTTTGGTAAAAGTCGCCCATTTGAGCTGAAAGCAGCCTCTCGAAAACATTATTGAGCGCAGGTAAAACGGTCACTGGTCGATAATTGCTTTTGTTCAGTTCATCGTCCTTTTTAAATAAAGGAGTAACTTGACCTAATTTCCAGCGCGACGGATGCTGTCCTGTCCTGATCGAGTGATTCATTATTGCAGCAATAGGACCAGCAATCGCGTTGGCAGACTCTTTTACCAGTCGCGGTGGTATTCCGTCATGACCACAGGATTTGCGGGAGTTGATTTTGAGTAACAAAGCTTCCACTTGGGTTTTATAAGTATATTGAAAAGCAAATTTGTTTCTCATAGCGAGCTGTTCATTGTTGTTGAAAATCGCCTGAATGCTAGGATGCGCATCCAACTCTTTTCCATAACTCTGTTCAGTAATCTCTGGCACGCCGTCCGCGACGTTGACAAAATAACTATTAAAGTTCCGCCATTTGTTTTTGTCTGTTATCACGACATCGTGTTCTTTTAATATTATGTCATTTGCTTGCGTGCTTTTCCTTGAATGCAAAAATGGGCGGTATGTGTCCCAAAACTCCCTTGGGTTTTCCGACTCACTTTTCTTGTCGAAGAAAGTATTAATAGCTTTACGTCTTAGAGAAGTGCAAATGTTCCTTTGTCTCTTGTACAATTCATAGTTAGTATCAGTTCTTTCGCGGATGAAACGTTTCCACAAACGGTTTTTCTGGCGAATAGCTTTGCGCCATTGTTCATTCATAAAGGGAACTTGATTTCCCCTTATGCAGACCTATTTCAAAGGTGCATGCTCACCAAGAATGTCCTCGTATAGACAATCAAACACGTAGAGCTTATCGTCAACGTCGTCAAATATTTCAGCTACTTGGAAAGGAACATTATGAAAATCATGTAGAAAATGCTGTTTATCAAAATTTTTAAGGCTTCTGAATTGTATTTTCCGAGATCGTATTCTCGGTTCCGATGCCCTGAGCATGGCAAACACAAGAGAGTGATCACTTATATTAACATGGACTACGCCCGATGATTGTGTTTTTCTCAAGTTGTCAGTTAGAAAAAGGTCTAGTAGGATTTCTGATGTCTTGGTAATACGAGTGGCTTCATGTATTAAATTCTTCAAGTCGTAAATATCAAGTAGGTTTGCCATAACTCTACCATCCCTTGGCGGCTTGTCTGGCGGTAACATATCCGAGTTAAAGTCGCCTACGAAAAAGCAGTTACCAGGAAGTATTGTGATCGCCTCAAGTATAGAGGATAGTTCAAATTTCTATAGCGATTGTGGGACAGACGCAGATGTTGGAGGTCTACAGATACCGACGATGGTTTCCCACTTCTTAGCTATCCTCACCTTCAGCACAATCGATTCAGTCTTGTACCGTTCACGCTCACATAATCGAAGATTGGGAAGGTCTTTAATGATTTTAAAGCAGAGGCCTGCGCGGATATAGACCAATAAACCACCGCCATGTATGTTTCTGTCAGCCCTACACATTCGATATCCGGTGACCATAAATTGACTATCTGGAAAACTGGAATCCAGCTTCGTTTCAGAAAGTACTAAAATATCAAACTTTCCTTCTAATAGCCAATACTAGAAAGCAATTGTTTATTTTTTTCTGTTTGTTTGCTTGTCTGTTTATTTTTCCATTTTTTAATTATAATACATCAACAGAAATAAAAGGAATTACATATACATTCATATAATATGCATAAACTTTTTCTCCATTTACCTTCTAAGTTCTTCCGAGGGATAATGGGTTAGGGATCAGCGTTGGGGATGAACTACGGAAGACGGAAGACTTGGTGGTAGGGATTTTCAATCGTATCTTTTGTATTTCAGCCAGGTTACCAAGTTCATCCTAGTTACCTACCTCAGCCCGTCAGCATCCAACAGTCATCTCATAAGGGCGCAACTGTCATTTATTCAAACAATTTCCTCTGTAAACAGTTTAACCAACAAATCACGTTCAGCAGACAGTTGCAGAGGTTAATACAGGCATGTCAGTTCAAGTGAGATATCATGAGTCATGCATGAAGAGAATTTTTTCAATCCTTTTTTCGTTGAGAGATAACTCAAGAGTAACGCGCAGAGGTCATGCTTTTTTAGCGGGTGTCTTTATCGTCTTGACCAAAAAAAGTCACTACGTCATCACAATGAACACCACAAACCCCAAACTGCAGGCTGCCAAACATCACACATCAAATTTCACCATAGAACCACTAAACGATTAGCTTTTGTTTTCAAAATAGTCGTACTGCAGGAACGTGCACTAAAATTAGATTTAAAAAAATTTATCATTGGAACAGGGGTACGTATGGGGCATGAGTTCTCTCATTTTATAATCTCGTGGACAGAGCTAATCATTGTGGTGAACGAAAAATGTGGCTTGGTTACTCAATCGTTAGGAACATCTTAACAACATTCAGGTGGCCAGGTATCAAGTCTCGTGGAAGCTAATCTTTTATTTATTTTCTTTTCAAGATTTTGCTTTTGAACAATTGCTCAAGAAATTTTACCTGTGAGCATCCGTTTGTCTCAAGAGCAACACTGAATTGTAAATGTCATTAACTTTTTGCGATTTGGTAGTCGAAAAGGCAAACAATAGACATGTTTTTACGTAAAAGACATCACCGTTTGAAGGCGTTAGACTCTTTGGTGAAAATCCCCGACAAAGTTGCTTGAATTATTGAAATGGTGCTTTCTTAGAAAGCTCCTCAAACCGGAGAAAAGATTGAAAACGTCGGCTATGAATTAAAAGGTGGACGGAACGAAGTCAGCCGTTACATGAAAGATAATGACTGGTGCAATTATTTTGAACCAAAATGCTTCGTTAATCTTTCTTTTTGTCATTACTGGACATATAAATCCCCATAGTATTTACAAAAAAACCAGTTATTTTTAAGTGAATGGTATCATTGTGTGGTGGTGTTATCTGTGTCTGAAAAGGTAAATGAGACGAGGTGTTTCCGCACGCACGTTTTCTAGACCCCTTCGCAAGTTCAGTAGTTTGAAGTGAACAGAAGGTACCTCTTTCGCACCTAAAGGTAAGTTTAAAAACATTCAATATCATCCACTTTAAGTGAAGCAATTGAATTTGTCACCTACTTGAACTTTCGAGTTCATCTGGCTAAACTTGTCTCAGTTAGCAACTATGATGGCTTCTTAAATCTAAGTAAAATTTTAGGGGTTCTGAAATTACTTAACAGAATCGAAACAAACAAATTTCAATTATGGGTAGGTTCAGTCAAACAGTTCCCTCAGCTCATGTGCGCCGCGGTTCCACAGGGTTGATTTTGGTCTATTACTGCCCCTGAATATTCCCTTGGGTAACCTTATTATCCTATAATACACTTGTAATCTCTAATTTTTCACAAAATCACAAGAAATACTCACCAATACGAAAACATTTCTTCCCTAACTCTGCAGAACGAACAATGTCTCGCCAAACCATTCTGTGTATCATCATTTTCACTGTGTGTGGAATAACCCCAGTCATTGCAGCTAGTAAAAAAGTAATATATTGCCACAACCCACAATACACAGGTCCGATCAAAGAAGTATTCGAGATGAAAGCAACTAAGCTGGAAGAAGACATCCGACGCCGCCAAGGTTATGCCTTGAATTTACCAAGGCTCTGGTTTCAAATGCCATAGGAGAAATCCCAGTTGTGAGATTTGTACTGAGCGCGCTTTTCGATGGACTCGTGGAACTATTTGAAGGAGATCTCGACCCGAGGACGTATGCAACAGTTTGATTGAGGAAATCAACCGTGATTTCTCTCTCTTAAGAGCCGAGATAAACATCAGCGCCCAGATTAGCGCCCATTACACATGCTAAACAAGACGAACCCCAAAGAATTTCTTAACATTTGTCCAATTTACGGACAAAGTGACAAAAGCAAGCTCTAAGTCGTTGTGATCAATAACCCACACTTTTACTTCAGCAGATGTAACAAAACAGGTTTCAGGCTCTCCTCCCCACCTCATTACTTTCTACGTAATGTCGCCAAAAATTACCAGGAAGAGTAAATGGCAAAAGAAATCTAAAGAGTAATTCATGAAAATTAAAAAAACAAATTTTTCTTTTTAATCTTTTATTTAAATCGCACTAAATCTTTCCTCCAACAAACTAATTTTAAAAAGCTATAACGAGAAACAAACGAGTCTCTCTTTAGACCATTGAACGGCGCTAGAGGTTTGCACGGCTGTAATTTATCCCGGGTAATTATTTTCCTTGCCAAATGAAGCTAACTTACTGTAAAATTCCGATGACAAATGCTGAGAAGGAGTGATCAATACTTCAATGATTCGAAATTATTCAGGGTAATTTAAGCAGTTTGAAATATCTAACAACAAGTGTGAGATGGAAAAAGGAATCCTTTATGGTGAAACTGTCGTTCTTTTTTCATCTACAACGAATAAACATGCCAAACAGTATACAATTACCATTGTTACATAAATAAAAATTACAGCACTTAATTTTGCCAAAAAGGCATTAAAAAGTAGGAAGACTGAAATATACAAAAAGCAAAAACAAACAAAACAACCAAAACAAAAAAGGCAAGCAAAACCGAAAAATTTTTTTCAGTGAGTTTCAGGAAGATCATCCTTAATAAATCAGCAAAATTTTATAGTAATATCTATAGTTGGGATCCAATGGAGATATGAGTACAAAATATGTAGGCTAAACACTGAAGGAAAGTATACTATTGGAATTTTTGTAGCCCTTGTTTAAATTCCTCGCTTCAACTGAGGGATGCAGATCAGAATGGTGAGCACAGCACACAAGCCAAATGAAATTGACGTCAGTGCCATTGTCTCAGCCTCATGATAGTTCTCAACCTCCTTCTTTTTTTTGCCATCTCCTCCAGCCTTTCGCGCCTGCAATTTGAAAGTGAAAAGCTTTAAAACAGCGTTCTAGAAGGGTTTTCTCGACAGCGTACCGATGTATGATGGGGCTTTTCATTGAAAAGAAATAAATGCAATATAAGTGTCTAAGGAGCTAAAAAATTGCTTGACTGGCTGATGGAATAAACGAACGAATAAAAAAATACGTGAATAAGTAAACGAATGAATGAATTCTTTGATAAATGGATGGACAAAGAAAGATGAACTACAATAGAATATTAATGACGGTAATGGTTGTCATAGTAATGGCAGTAATAGTTGTCATAGTAATGGCGGTTTAGTTGTCATAGTAATAGCAGTAATGGTTGTCATAATAATGGCAGTAATAGTTTAGTAATAGCGGTAATGGTTGTCATAATAATGGCGGTAATGGTTGTCATAGTAATGGCGGTAATGATAATAACGGTTATGATAATGAATGTAAAAAGTTGCATGGAAAAAACAAACAGATAAATCAATGGACAGATAATGCCCGCCTGCAAAAGTACATTCGTAAAAATGATTCCTTCTTCTCCTTTCTTACTCGGGGTCGAGAACATATCTTAGACTTACCAATATCCAGAAAACAATGGAGACGATTCCAACAGGGAAAAGGGTCAGCAAAGACAACATAACAAGAGCAGTTCTGGTACCATCACTGAACAGCAGCTTCCTGCAAGCTTCCTGTTCGTTGAAAGAGAGAACATAGTCTTATTTTCTTCTTCAAATCGAAAACTCTTTGGGCTTTTTCACTCCAGAGCCTAATTTAGGTTATAAAATCAGATAGTCATTGCTTTCATTGAAATTCTAAGAAATAAAAAAGGAAAAAGGAAAAAGGAAAAAGAAAACAATTAAAAAATAACTTAAACAGTGATAAGTTACGATTCGGTATGCAAAGCCTGAATACAATCCTTCAAATATTTTAACTGGCGCATTCGTTCTCCAAAAGCAGAAAATCGTTGAGTTGCTCTAATTCAGTTACAATTTAATTTAGTTTGAAACTTATACAATTCTGCGATACATTGTACCACCGATGTATCAGAGCAATTGTCAATCGGGTGTCGGAAATACTGCCTGATTGGAATATTTTTGCTTTCCAAAGCTCTGAGATTAAAACTGGAAAACTTGCTCTTTCTTCTTAACCAATTATTTCTTACTTAGTAACTCACAATTTCCCGGGTTTGAGGTAATTTGCATAAATTAATTTTCTTTATTGATTATAAATATGTTTGCCTTGTAAATCATCCTCAATAATAATTGGTTCTTGTGATTGCCTCTGGTTTATAACAATCGATTGAAAAGCGCTCTCTACGTATATTTATATTAACCCTTTAGCTCCCATAAGTGACCAAGACAGAATTTCTCCTTACAATATCAATGACAATATTGAGCAGACAAGTGATGAGAATAAAGAAAAATATCAGTTAGAGTATTATTAGTTGATCCAATACCAAATTTCCAAAACTAACATCAGAAGAACTGTATGGCAGACACTAAGGAGAATTACTGATGAGATCTTGGGAGTTAAAGGGTTAATGCTTCTGTAATATTTTCTCGTAGACATAAATATACCCGGTATGCAGCTTCTTCTTCAACCCTGATGTGTTCCATTTCTCAGTAACTGTTGAATTAAAATAAAAGCCCGGGAAATTATCACCTTGGAGAAATTATAGATTTCATTGATAATAATGTACTCGTACTGTCTTTTTCCTTTCAAATAACCGTATGTTAATTTTCATACAAGATAAGTTTTCGTAGCCTGGTCCTTTCTCTCGATAAACTTGTATTGTCTTTACTCTGTTTTAGTTGACTTTAAACACAAACGCGAGGAGCCGTTCGTTGCTGTTATTGATAAAAGCATAATCGTCAATTGAATCTCATTTTCAAGATCTATTAGCGAGACTCAGTCGTAAAGAATCGATTACCAGGTACCTAATTATTCATCGCTCCTTTGTTCTAAATGTTTTTACCAGTGATGGTAAATTTATTCAATCACGTTGTTGAGACAAAGCATAAAATAATGATATTCAAAATCTTATTTATATGAAATGCGAGAGTTTTGTGAATCGCGCAAAACGTTACCTCCTTCTGTTGGAAGAGGAGCGATCTTATATGCGAATGAGTTGGGTATAAGTCCATAAAAATAACCTCAACGATGAAATTTCATTATGAAGGAGGACTGAATTAACAATAAAACAACGGTTCGTTGTGTTACGCCTGATAGCATAAATACTGTGCACTATTCATTGCCACGTTGCGAAATTTAAGCAGTTATAACTTGCTGTTTCGATTAGAATTCATTCAAAATGTTGTTAAATATTTCCTAAGGAAGCTTTATCGAACGTAGGTTATAGATTTTGAAAAACTTTATTTAGGAATTTAGGAATTTGAACATAATCTTGACGATTACTTCTGTTGTGAGTGTGGTAGCGAATGAATTAACGAAATCAAATGAACACGTTTTAACCCACGCTTGAAAAGTATTTAATGACATACACAGTGGAGTCTGTGAGACATAAAGCGTATCGCGTGATCACTACTTTTCAGTAGCTAAGGAAGAAGCATAATGATGACACATGCACAAGAATTATGAGTTAAGGGTCGCCTGATCACGACACGATTAGACACATAGACTACTGAAAACTTGGCGGCAAAACTAAGTCAATTGAAACAGTGTTTTGGTATTGCACAGAAAAACCTATGCCTTAAAATGACATCAATCGAAGATCCTAAGACAGACTGTTATATCTAACTCTTTCTGAAACAGGAACACCTCAATTACTTGTTTATTTATGTCAAAATGTTTCAAGGAAATAAGCATTTCCAAATCCAAATCCGTCGATCAATTTCCTTCATCGGTTGTATTAAGAGTCACGATATTTATAAGTACATCTTTTGGGAGGACTGTTCAGTAAATAACTAATAATTAGTTCTCAGAGAATCGACATAAAGTGCTTGAAATTTTGCCGCAAAATAGAGTTAAAAGATATCAGAAGTTTTGGCGCATTCGTCTATAGTAAATTTAGCGTCGTCTGCCGAGTTCGCGGGTCATGGCGACTGTTTTGTATAATGCACATTGATCTTCAATCAAGAATGTTGTTTATGAGCTCAGGAAAGGAGTTAGCAACGTTTCTGTTGTGTTTTTCTTTTAACGTATAAAGCCGAACTCCACAAGAATCGATTCTGATTTACGTCGGAGAATGGTTGATATTTCGCCATGAATGCTCGAGTAATTCGACTGGATGTCGGAGTGTCTTACTACGGCCAAATGATTAATTTAGTGGTTACCTTTTTAGTCAGACGAATTCGTTTCTTCTGAGACTTGGTTTTATGGCAAACACTTCAACACAGTTTCCTCGCTGTTCAGGCCCGTTAAAGGCGATAAAAGACAGAGCCGGTTTCAAAAAGCACAGGACGAGAGCGTGACCCGTCGTTCTCAATTGGTAACGCGGATTGGCAGTTTTGGATTAGCATGAATGGAATGCGCCCAGAGGTTCACTGAATTATTTGCATGATAATACAGGAAATGAAATGATGAACATAATGCATAACAGATTAGTTCAAATCGCTCTGGACTTTAATTCCCATGTATTCACATACGTTGTCTATTTTACAACTGTGTCGGTAGACATTGAATAGCGTGAAACTACAAACGTAAACACCCACACGAACATTTGTTGTACCCTTACAGGGCATGCGTCACTTTAGGCCAAATCATATTTGTTGTATGTTTATTTATGTTTGGTCGCGTTGTGACAAAGCCTGCACCACGAACAAGAGGGGGGACGACGACCAAGTTGAGGCACGAAAAAGTAGCTCTTTTGCAAGTTGCCACACGAGCTAACAAAACTAAAAAAGTGAAGTAAAGTGAATGCAAATGTGTTTCCGTTTGGCTCGAGCCACCATAAAAAGAAATGGCAAATGAGTGAGCAAAGTGATCAGCGAGTCTATAAGGTGTACTTCTCGCCGAATCGTACTTTGTTTCTCTTGGAGTCTGCCTTCCCCTTCATAAGCAGTTTCTATTTTTCGACCCAAACTGGAGCTTGCTCGGAAACTGGGAAGAATACTGGGCGCAAGTTGCGACAGTTTATCAGTCAAGCCATGCAGTTGTCAGATCTACAGAACGTCTTCGGTGGCTACAGGGCTTCAATGCGATTAAATTAAAATATTTACCATCTTTTTAAAGTTTTAGTCGACTCAGATTTTGTTGAAAGCCGTTAACTTTGCTTCGCTTCAGCAGATTTTTATTTCCTTCTTTCTCGGTTGGATACCATTTTCTTCTACTCCTAACAATTCAAGATCTGATGTAAATATTTACATATTTGAACGGTAAAAGCACTAGAGACTGGATTATTCTTAAATCATAATTTTTCAGTCAGCCCTTACGACGTTTTAATTCTGCTTTAGCAAGGCGGATTTTTTTTTTGGTATCCGAGAGAATGAAATGTAACACAAGAAAAGAAGCGACGAGAAAGACAGATACTCAACCAACCTAATCGCGTGGTGAGAATTCGTGACCTCTGACGAAATATTTATAGCACGAGAGTTATGTTAATCACTACACTTAAGTATACGCATTGTTTGATTGATTGAGTCTGACCCGTAACTTCACTCGCGTTTTTTCCTTTCTAGACGCAAATTCGTTTAGCCGCCAAGGAAATTTCTTTGGACGTCGAAAGAAGATATCTGCAAAACCTAAATTTAAATCTGTTAAGAACGTCTGGGACGAGTGCAAAACGTTTTGCCTTGTTGATTTTTGAGGTAGGTTCAAGTCAATGAGTGCGAGGCGCGGATATTGCTTATTTAAACACTGTAGTAAATGCTGAATTATTCAAGTAGAACTAGAAAGGATTGCTTGAGGAACAATTTGAAAGGATTTTAATTCCAAATAGCCGAAACTTTCAGTAAGTAAGACTGAGGAGAGGCTGGAATGGCGTTGATGTAGAGAAACTAAAGAACTGAAACAGTAATATGATATGATAGCATACCACAGGCATAATGGATAGTCGTCTACATATATTCAGTGAGACCCTGGGTCGACTGATATTAATCGACTTACGGTAATATCCACACGCATATGACATCCATACGTCCATGTTCGTCTGCGTATTCAAAGTTTTCTGTTAACAAGTAAGCGACGAAAAGCGCTATTCCGCTCTGGCGCGCGTTTTTGTTAATTTGCGTACACCTTTTCTTTCCCCTCATTTGCGACTGGAATGGAGCCCAAAATACTGAGAATGAAAACCCTGTGCACATGTCCTTAGAGATAATAGCGCGGCGTGCAAACTTTTTTCTTTTAATCTTTCTTAAAATTCTGGATGATCGTATGTTGTCATTTTTTTGCGGTTTGCAACTGGAAACTCATCATCTGTTAGTGAAACTATCTCCATTATTTTCACGTGGCTGACATGCTGTGTGTTTATACCCTTGGACAACAAGCTTGCGGATATGTTTAACTGTTTAGCAGTAAGGTCTGCATATAAATTCTCAATTGATTTTCCATCACTGAAATCCCCAAGCCTGATAAACTAAACATTTAGGTAAAAAATTTTCAGATTTGCTTTTTTGAATAGAATTATTCATCCTTACTGTCATGCACCGCTGTCTAAGCATAAAGACACTTGTTGTGCTTTTCAATCTATAGATCATAACTATAATACTAAACATACTTTATCAGCCTTTCTTGCTGTCGGTAGCTGAGGCCATCTTATCATGCCACCAAATCTAAAATAACCGCGAAATGGCGAAATGGCCTAAAAAGATGGATCATCTAAAAGCTGGCATCGTGCTACGTGACGATCAATCAAGTTCTGCGTTTGGCGCTGGCTCAAGACATTTTTGTTTGAGTTGTGAGCCAAGTTTCTGAGTAGGGAGAGCTAGGGATAATATCAGCTCATCTTTATACCTAGTTTTCAGCAGGGAGGGCCAAACAAGCCTAATTAAAAGTTGTCGTGGCTGTAAATTAAAACGCAGTGTCTTTGGGGCACACGTGGTAGAAGATGATTACATGCATGTTTAACAACACGCGCACTGATATTCAACCCACAGGGCGTGTTTTCTAAATTTATCCTTTGTACCCTTCAGAACTGCCGGGTGTGCTATTATTTTGCACGCCTGTTGAATAGACGATTTTTTGGCGCCAATTCAGGTGTTAAAAAAACCGTAAAAAGTGAGGAAGGAAAGTTTACTAGCCAGATTGAGAGTTATAAATGACTTTTTTGTTTTCAGGAATTGGATTAATTAATATCCAAAATGCAGAGTGGAGATAAGGCCCTCGAAATGGAACAGGTACGTCACATTGTGCATTCAAACGGGAATGTCACGGGAAGTTGGAGGCAACTACGATGTTTTTATGAAATTCATTGTTAACTTCCTATCGAACTCAAGGTGCAAAAGTTATCAATTTAACTATCAAGGCTGATTTGTAATTCTCTCCCCTCCCTCTCCCCCCTCCACCCTCGCCTGCAAACTTATTTTCCTATCACTTAGTATAGAGCATTTTGTGTTACATCCTTATAAATGATAAATGTGTCCATTCCCATCATCTACTTGTCTCAGAGTTGCGAGAGAATTTGTGCGGAGAAATTATCTTATCAGTAATTTCTGAAATTAAAAGGTCTGAATAATTGCAGGTTCATGAAGTATATTTTTAACGATTCTTTTTCTGCCCACACCTCGACTGCTCAGCTATGGAAGGCCTCGCAATTTACTTCTCTGTGTTAATACCAAGCATCAATTTGCGTTCATCAGTTCGCTTTTTCAAATCAAATTTATAGAAGCGATGATCATTCAGTCAGTTACATATCTGATCAACCTTTCTCGTTTTGATTTGAATTTTTTTTTTTATTCACCGCTAACGAAAATTTTTTGATCTAGGTACCTGCTGCTGTTCAGATGGAGCGTGTAAGTGTTATTAAACATCAGTAATTTGATCAAAAATTTCCGTGATATTCTTACAACAATGAACTTTAGACCATCACAAATATACTTCATATCATATGACTACGCAGTGTGGCCTAGAGGGTCCAATCGTTGTATAAAAATGTCAATAAGTGCAATCTCATCCGTTTAACGCTGGGTATAACTCGGTTACAAGGTTAACGGGCCAATCTAAAATCAAGAGAATTTTTTACGAATTTTAATTTAATATGCAATCTTGCAGAATCGCGAAGAAGTTTTATTTCGTTAAACGTTTTAACTTAAACGTAAAATTGCACATTTTTCCCAGCATGCACCTCTCCGAGAGGAACCGCCGAAAGACTACTTCAAACTGGCTGTGGTGTCCGTATTCTTTTGTCCATTGATTGGTGCCCTGGCGGTTTACATGTCACATTTGGTAGGTTGAGTGATATTTTTCTCTTGGATAGGGATTCAGGCTGTCCCTTGAATTAATTCCTTGTATCTTAATTGCCCTGTTTTGGAGCTACTTTACAGGAAGAGACATATTGATCTAACGGAAGCAGATATCTACTGCAATGTGTCCTTGGGAACTGAGAATGACAATTTGTAAAATGTCAAGAAAACTTGGTGAAATCGTGGAGTAAAATGCTTTGGATTGGCATTCCCCCACAAGAGATGTGAAGGTTTTCTCACGCTACAGAAACCGACGGTAGCGTCGATGAGTCACCCATTTACGTTCATATTTCATACGTAGAATTTTAAAGTCCTTAGATCAAACTTTTTATTAATTATGAGCATATCAATCTGCAAATAATTTGTCTCAGTTATCTACTGGAATTAATTGTTGATCCAAACAAAAATTAATTTTTTATTTCAGACTAATTCGCGATACGAAGAAGACGACATAAAAAGAGCAAATGATGCTTCTAAAGATGCGCGGTTCTCAGCATTTTTTGCCATTTTCCTCGGAGTTAGCATCATCTTCTTTTTCATTTTCATTGCAGCTATCGTGCCAGAATTCGCTTAGAAATTTTGGTGAATTTCATTTGGATGCTTTTCGAGGTCTTTTCAAATTGTAAAGTTGAGAAAAATATGTCGTTCTAATTCGAACTTGCACTCATTTGGGAAAGCATAGAAAGTACGTATGTTTATGTTCATAAACCTAATAATGTATTTGTTTTACTAAAGTGATATGCGATTAATCAGAAACAAATGGACTTCAGTACAAAATGCATGATGAAGTATGATTATATTAGATTTCTTCCCATTAGTTATCAGCCTCGAAAGACCATATATATTTTTGCTTATTAATTAACATGTGTTATCGTATCCGAGGACGTTTAGGCAATCTAGTTTTTTTAGCCATCAACTTCTCCTCAAGCCCAAGTTTAATTATCGTGGAGAAGCACGAAAACTTTGCACCAATTGTAATTGACGGGTTGGCTATTTTTTGTGCTTTGCGGAAACAGTTTTTCTGCCGCTCTATATAACTGTAATTTTTCCTGGAAAACATGTCTAACAGAGAAGAAAATGCAATATCTTCAGTTTCAATTACTGGTTGAGTTATACCGAAGGATCTCTCCCATCTTCAAGAACCCGGAAATCGTGTTCATGGATATTTCCAGTAAGACCAATTACGAAGATCATGTTGTGACACACGATTCGCCTTCTCAGTTCTTCACATGCAATTAAAATTTCTGTATACTATTTATGAAGTATACGCAAGCTCATTCCAATTTACATTTATCGTGTAAATGTCGCTTCTTTCCATCCTCTGGAATTTAAAGTTGTCCACATTACGGGTAGGGATTCTGAAAGGCTAAATTCTAAAAGTCGAAGGACTGTCCCCCTCATGTTACACCAATTATTTTTTTTATTAAAATATAGCACTGTATTGTTATTGTAATAAATCAGAATCAGGCTTTGCCTCCTAAAGCCAGAGTGATATTAACGAGATTTGAGAATGTTACCGGCATAAAAGGAACGAATTGGGAAACCCCGAGCTGACATTGCTGTGACCCGAAAGCCCTTCTCTCCATAATCCTACACCCAACCCTCCCGCTACAATGAGGGATATCTATCCCACTTCACTAACTCTTTTTCAGAAAAGTTATTGTAATCTGAACGAACTCGGAACCATATGACTGGGTGAAAACCAATTCCCGAGTTTAAATAACTGACTCCAAAGATATTTTTCAATTTCTGGTTAGGAGAAACATTGTACCACATACGGAGAAACGTTTGCCTGCTTTCGAGCGTTTTTGAATGCAGACGTCAAAGTCAATATTGTAATTCAGTGTCACAGTATATCGTGCTCTGTTGTCCACCAGTTTGTCTATTGTTGAGCTCTCAGCTACCATTACTGCTTTTTGGTCTGTATATGATTATTTTGCTACCCGGCCAGTGTAAAAGTTTTAGCGTGTGAAATTAACTTATGGAACTCGATAAGTGATTGCACTGACGTAGTCGTTGATAAATTCATCACAAAAAGAGTGTCTGTCAAACTTTAAAACGCGTTATAATGCTAAGTGATTTTACTGGTTTGATGTTGGTAGCGCAGCAATACAAACCTCAACCTCGCTATCCTTTAGTTTTTGACGGCAGAGAGAGAGAAACCAGGCAACTTACTTTTTAAAAAGTTCCTGTTTATTTCAATTTTCAAGCTTCGAGTGTTCAGTTCTCGACATCGCATGCCCATGACTGTCAAAGTTTTGCATGAACAGCTTGTGTTTTCGTGGCAGTTTTATCAACATTTTCAAAAAGGGAAGATTGGCGTTATTACAGACAGCAATCAAACAGTCATAAATATTTAAAACATCACAACTCAAGGGAACATTTCGTGCCCATTAAGCGAGATAAAACGAAGGTAAAAAAACGTTGACATGCATCTCACTCAACAGAAAATAACTCTAGACAATTTTATTCATTTTATTCCTTTTGGTAACTTAAAAAAAGATTACAGGGTGATACATTTTACGGCGTTTTGTTGGTTACGTGGTAACGTTTTTAAAGCTGATTACAGGCTCGTTCATAATTGACGAGTTTTAGTCAGTGAACTGTGATGCAAATTTTGCTTTATATTCTGCTTTGACTAAGCTGGTACTGTATTACTTGAGTAAGAACGATTCTGAACAAGAACCTCAGTAAAAGAACCTAATTCTCACAAAGGTAAGAATATCTCTGGCGATGATAAATGAAGATGATGGCTACTTGCGCAACTCCATATCATCTACGTTTTCGTTTAATGTCATGCGAGTGATCACACAGTTCTCAGTGACCTCCGGGTTTCAGACCTTTTATTGAGTTTTTCGTCTTTACTATAGACACAAATACCCAAGTTAATAAATGCCGTTGAATAGTTCAAAATCCATAGGATTCCAGGAATCAATTTTCTTAATCTCTTTTCATCCCACGCAAGACAAAGAACGTTACTGATAATGAAAAATAGCCCCTTAGCTCTCCCGGAAAACTCAGAATCTTCTCAGTGAAATACGTAAAAACGCTCTCTCTCTCTCTCTTTTACGCGACGGCGTTTGCCGTTTGTTTTCTTTTTTGGCATTCTTTGCATGGCGACAAAAACTCCGTTATATGGGAAAAGACAACTAAAAAAAGAACGAGTTAAAAAAAAGTTTTAGTTTACAAGTTGTTTATTTTTCCTTTCTACCGTTTTCAGGTAAGAGTGTCATTTTTCTGAGCACTATGTAAATTTATCCAGTCGGACGTAAAAATAAGAGACCATGATCGTGATTTCGGTTACTTTATGAGTTTGTTTTCAATACTCATTCCATAAAGTTATTAATTGAAATGTGTTTGGTTGTAATTGTAAGTTCGTTTAAAAAAACCTTTTTCTAAAAAAATTATTTTTCATCGAGTTCATCTTTGCCAAAAATTAAAAAAAATTGACTGGCTCTTCTATAAAAGGAGAGTTATTGGAACACAGCTGTTTCGGGTAATTTCCAGGCCAAGTTGTTAACGCTTTTGCTTGTTACTTCTTGATTTGTTTTGAACTGTCGTAGCTGTAAATGAATGCCCAGTTCCACCGCTAGATGCTCTGTTCTATTAATGTATGTACCAAGGTAACCAACATGTTATTCATGTTTATTTTAAAGATGACGGTAGAAATTCATATCATTGCTGTGTTCATGACATCCTTGGTCATCATATTTACAACGGGTGGTAAGAATTTCATGACTTTTTGAGTAAAATTCTCTTCACATGTTTTAATGGCATTTTCTTGAAAGCATTTATAATTTAGTGATTAGATTAGATTTTAATACTCCTGCACTTAGTGTCCAATTGAACAAATATGTTCAAGGGTACTGGCCAGATTGATTGGCTTAAAAACGACTTAAAGACGATTAAGGTTGTTTTTTCCTCTTACCTAGACATGAGAGACAAAAAGATATTGCTTCAGTGGAGACTCTTTTTAAGGACACCCCTCCTAATGTACTGTTAGGTGAACAAAATCTTGTTCGCTAATGGCGTCTGATATTTAAGAGGTCATTTGACGATTTGCAGGTATTGTTATCTGCACTTGCTATTATCCTGATTGGTGGCCTAAATATTTGTCGTCACCTCTCTCTTAATACCTTAATTTATAGCGAAATATATTTTTCGTCTTGTCACGAGCGTGGGACAAAGAAAAAATTCTGAGTCCCCATGAGGAATCGTACCTCAAAACTTCAGATTCCGCGCTTCGATCTTTATCTATGTATCTGAAAAGGCCAATCCTACTGTTGAAGTTCAGCTTTAATTTTTTGATTGTAGATAAAAAAAATAAACATTCAAAGCTCGCTAGTTTCAATAATAAAATCATATACTCGCTTTATTTTCTAGCAGAGGCCTCCTTATGGGACGAGCAGAGGCTAATTCACGACCTGTTTCAAAACTACAGCAAGTTCTCTCGTCCAGTGGTGAACAGAAATGATCAGGTTGTGGTCACATTCAGGGCGAAACTCAAGCAAATAATCGACTTGGTGAGTGTGAATAAGTTGCAAAGAAATTAAGTGAACTGGGGGCGATACCATATCTGACTATAGAGGATGACCGCTGTAAAAGACCGTTCATTGGTTATCACGGGAGGTGGGTCTGAGGTCTTTTGTTGTTTCACGATAAAATTTACCTGATCCCCCAGAAGGCTTTGTAATATTCTTACGAACCCCCCCCCCCCCCTTATACTATGTTGGCGACGACTGAACTTCCCTCCTCCGTCCCCCACGTCTTCCGTCAAACAATCCTCTGTCCCCATTCTCCTCCTCCCCCGCGCCTTTCAGGAAATTAAAAATGACTGCTCCTCAAGTAAGTCAATAATTCATAATTCTTGACTGACTGGATGACCGAGGTATTCCAAACTTTGGATTACTTCTGTCATGATCAGTTAGACTTTTAGTTTCAACTCAGTTTTGTCTCTTGATTGAACATTTTGCTTTTAAGTTTGAACGTAAATGTCACCATTATTTAGCGAGCACCTCTCTTTAAAATAACAAATATCGGCGAAGAATTTGTTTTCGTATTTTTACATGCTCTTCAACCTTATCCAGAAGGACAACGAACAACTTCTACAAGTCATTCTCTACACATATCAGGTATAAATTTTTCTAATGTCATGTACTGAGATGTTTGTGATTTATTCATATACTTAGTCTAATACTTTGATTTCCTGGCATTGTGAGCTACCCCTTTTCCACCTTTGCATCTCAAAGAAAATGACGCTGCATGTTAGATACATCTACCTTTCAAGTTCAAAACGAACGAAGAAAAGAAGCAAAAATAAAAGAGACTGAGAAAGGAGTGTCGAATCGTCTCAAGCATGTCTTTTCCAACTTTCCTTACGTATAACCTTCCTTTTCCTTCAACTCACCTAAACTCTCCTTTAATTTACCTCTGGGTCAAGAAAATTAAGTAAATTTTTTGGTCGTAGCACTGTCAAGGGATATGTAGCAAAGTGTGGGCAAAGCCCACGAATGAGTCGAGAGTCTCTTTTGGGACGCAAGGTTTCTAATTATCTTGCCTTTCGCATGTAATCAACAAGCAACCTCAACCCATACTGATCTGTTTGAAAAATCGGTTTAGTACTTTTGGTGTAATCAAATCCGTTGAAATGTCCTTCAGGAATGGACTAACCCATTACTCACATGGAACGCCTCTCTTTACGGTGGAACGGAAGAAATCAACGTCGACGCCTCGATGGTTTGGGTGCCGGATATTGTGCTATACAATAGGTATTTGTGCATTCCAATTAATAAGCATAATACCACGTGACGTTGAAGTTAATTATAATTGGCTGTTAGATTATTCCCAACATTCGTATCAATTTTAGGGATCTCTAATATACGCTGTGGTGGCAGAAAGGTCTTTTACTCTTAGCATATCATCAAATTTACTATTGCGTTTGAGAAAATCTTCCCCGCAATTACAACGCTATACTGATATTATAATTGCATGTGGTGCTAAGACCCGCGCATTTTATTTGCAAGAGCTTAGGACCAAGAAAAATAGATCAGTTAACTATTGACTAGGAAAGTCGTGGTTGGATTCCCTGTGATGATTACCATTATAATCACGACGATTTTGGCGATGACTGTTATCATTGGCACAAGAGTAATTGCACTTTTAATTACGGCCAAAGAAAAAGGTTGAGACTTGTAAATGCTATCTTCATTTTTTCTTCCTCAAAACTCAGCGCAGAGTTTACGTTCTCTGGTGGAACTCACAAGTACAAAACGGATGTTGTCATATATTGGAACGGAAGCACAATTTGGCTTGCACCCGCGATGTTTATCACGGTCTGTCACCTCGACGTGCGGTAAATTTTTATCACACGCTTATTTGATTTGTAACATTTCGACCGAGTGATAATCTAGCGTTAAAAATTATACCCTTCGCCGGAGCCATCTTCCCCCAGCTGTATTTCCACGCCACCGTTCTTACTCCTTCTAGGCATAGGTATGGATGGGTTCAGGAAAATACTAAGTGGGTTCTACTTTCAGGGTATGTAGCAGTACTCACCTCATGTTTTGCAAAAATATATGAGCTCTTCAATCCTGCAAAAAGTTACTACTTAGTTAAGCATGGAAGTCCCTTCTCAAGTATCATTTCTGTTTATATTCAAGATATTTTCCTTTCGATGATCAGAAGTGCCCGATGAAATTTGGAAGCTGGACCCACGACGAAACACGTTTAGACATGCGCATTCTTACCAATGCCTCCAGTGACGACATCTACACGGAACATGGCGAGTGGCAGCTCTTAGGACTGGAGCAGAAAAGGTAGTGGTCCATCTTGTGCTTTGAGATGTCTCATTTAAAGAGTCTTTAGACTATGATTTTTTTCCACAATATTTTTTGACGGCTTCCCTTATATTCATTCCAAAAGTTAGCATATCTAGTTTATTACGTTCGAGCAATTTTCCATTAGATCCCAACGAAAGCAAAGTGCGAAGCTTCTTACGAGGCCGGGAAAAAGTTCCAACACCCCAAGAACTTCACGCTCTAAATAGAAACCTCAAAAGCAAGTTTAATTTCATTTTCAGGACCTCAAAGTTTTACGACTGCTGCCCAAAACCGTACGTGGACATAACATATACTATCCACGTCCGCAGAAAGCCCTTGTTCTATACTCTATACTTGATTGTTCCCGCCATAATAATCACAGCCATGGTGCTGGTGGGCTTCTACCTGCCTCCAGAGTCTGGAGAGAGGATGCAGCTTGGAATTACTGTCTTGTTGGCTATGATAGTGTTCCTTCAGCTCGTATACCAAAATCTTCCATCGACTTCAAATAGCGCTCCCCTTTTAGGAAAGTTCTATATCGTCACAATGTTTCTGATCGCTCTTTCGCTGGCTGCCACTTGTCTTGTGTTAAACTACTCCTACGGTCGCCATTGCGATGGTGAAATGCCCATGTGGGTTCGAATGATCATTCTGCACTGTCTTGGTCGAGTTTTTGGATCATCCAACAATTCTGGAAAAAGAAGGCGAACGTCAATGAGTGGAAGAACGAACGAATGGAAGATTGCTGCCAGTATTCTGGATAAGTTCTTTATGGCTTTCTTTGCATTCATAATTACTGTGGTGGCATTGTATTTCTTTTACCAAGCCCCACACTAGTACGAAATCAGTGTAACACAGGCCATGTAGTCATTCAAAACCTACTGCAAAATACAAAGACTTTTATGTTCCGTTTTTGTTTTATTTTGTTTTTTTGTTTTGAGAAGTGTTTTTTTTTTTCTGTTTTTTCTTTTCTTGAGAAACTTGCGTTCTCCAGTGCTAAAATCAAGGAAGATTTCCCTTTGTCTAGCTGGCATGCAGCATTTATGAGCGAGAGGAGGCCTGCAAAATGAGCAACACGCCTACCCAGACAGTGATAAAGTAGGGAAACAAAGAGAAAAATAAAATTATGCAAAACTCAAGATGATGCAGGATGAATAAATTGCTCAAATGGACTCTTCCTGGTCGACAAACTCAGGTCATCTCCTGACCCTATGGGAGAAATTCTTTAGACTGCGAATATTTAAACAATCCACCCTCCCTCTTCCCCCCCCCTAGCTGCAAAGTAGCATCCTTGCGATGTCGGACAGACCTTACGAGAGAGGATTTTTTTTGCCAATCACCACAATATATATATATCTAGAGTGCCATTTTTATCTCCCATTGCGCCTCTTTTAAAAGCAGCCAAAACGACGAAAGTGATTAGTAATGCTAATTGAACTGAGTGGAAAGCAATTTGATTTGAAATCCGGCATACGCGTGAATTTAAAATCGAACGAGAGCGCAGCAAGTTCGCTTTGAAATCACAAGTTTTGCAGCTGAGATAATGCAATAATTTTCCCAAGCCTTGCAACACATGTGTTGACTATCATTTAATCATGAATCAATCCAATTTTCAATAGCTGAATTTTGGGTTGTTGTGCAACTGAGCTAGCGCAAAAATTTCCCATGCGTTACAATACTCGTGTTGACCTTCATTTGATGAATGTTTAATCATCTTTCAATACATAGCATATGTTTCTGCCGAGCAACTGAATAATCAACAAGAATTTCCCAAGCTTTTCAATACATTCTTTAAACTTCGGTGGATTAAATTTTGATCCTATTTTAACATTTTTGTACGAGTCGCGCAAAATCCTCGCTAGGCGGTATGAACGGAATGATATCATGTCGCAGGAAATAATAACAGTAATATGTTTATTTTGGCTGAACGAAGTAAACTGTTGGTAGAATGGATGGCTTTGATCCCTTCAGAAAACACCTATTGATGCAGTATTTACCGTCACCGTCATTTAATTATGAATCAATCCAATTTTCAATAGCTGAATTTTTGGTGTTGTGCAACTGAGCTAGCGCAAAAATTTCCCATGCGTTACAATACTCATGTTGACCTTCATTTGATGAAAGTTTAATCATCTTTCAATACATAGCATATGTTTCTGCCGAGCAACTGAATAATCAACAAGAATTTCCCAAGCTTTTCAATACATTCTTTAAACTTCGGTGGATTAAATTTTGATCCTATTTTAACATTTTTGTACGAGTCGCGCAAAATCCTCGCTAGGCGGTATGAACGGAATGATATCATGTCGCAGGAAATAATAACAGTAATATGTTTATTTTGGCTGAACGGAGTAAACTATTGGTAGAATGGATGGCTTTGATCCCTTCAGAAAACACCTATGAAGAATATGTAAGAGAAAACTACATTGAGCCTCGTTTTAACTCTTAGCAGAATCACGCTTGTCACGAATAAAGCGATATGTGCGCGAACTTTGTGTGAAATATATTAGAAAAAAACCTATTGTAAGAGTTGTAAGCTATTTGTATCTAGATGTCCAAGTTATTTTTAAATGAGAAGATAGGTTTTGCATGTGGGTAGTGCGCGTTTGTTTTCTAGCAACTGAGTAAACAAAAAAATTTCTCAAGCTTTTTAAACCTCTGTTTAGTTTTGTTTCATTCTTAGTTATCTTAATTATTGGTCCCCTGGTATAAATATAAATTAGGCCGTGAAAGAAAACTACGACTGATGCAGTATTTACCGTCACCGTCAAAAAGAAGCCCGTGAAGAAAACTCTGTGCACTTCTGTGAGGTAATAGCTCCATTCAAACGTAGAGTTTTCCAAGAACCATCTTAATAGTCTATTACTTTTTCGCATGGTACTAGTCAACTAATGTACGTCTAAAGAAGGTTGAATATATCCGCACCCATATAAACCTTACAATCCCCTTGCTGATGTTGTAACTTTTCTCAAGCGTTTACTTCCACTGGGCTCGTCCATACACCTTGTGTGTAGAAAAGCACGAGCCCATGTAAACGCAGAAAAAGTTCTCTCTGACTAAAATGAAATATTCCTCAAAAACAGCCCAGATTAAAGGAGTTAAACCTTGTTTGCAACCAAGTATATCTATTGACCAATGAGAGCGCGTCTGGTTTCACGCTTATTTGAGGAATGGTCATGTATTTTGTTCAACTGGCCTTTGGAAAAAAAGAATTCCCCTCGAAAAGGTTCAGGAGCTACGAAAGCCAAAGTTCTACAAGACTTTCCTCCCTCTGCGGGTGGTTGAGTATTTTTAACCAACTTAATTGCCTCTGACTGATTTGTCTTTTCTTTTAACTGATCCAAAGGAACTCACCGAACAAAAGATGTCCCGATTCTTGGTTCCACTTCCATTGTTTTTCCTGCTGTTTATGTTGTCTGTGGTTCGTGGACAAGGTGGGTCGTCATACAGTTTTTCTAGTCTCTGTTATTAGGCTAAATTAAATGTGGTTTTATCGAGAAACTTCAGTTTGTTTGTATTGTCCATAATTTGATTCAAGTATCAAGGTTTACTTCCCTAGAAAAAGAGATACTTTCTTTGAAAAATATTCATATTGTGTGCATACTCGAGCATGCAATACAATGAACTGAAACGCGAATAAAAAGCAAAGAAATGCCCGAAACAAAAGCTTCACTTTCTGGTTCAATGTTCTTTGAGTTTTCTTTTTCAGATGAGCCACTTTCGCCTGAAAAGTATCAAAGTCAGATTCGGGCAGGGTTTTCCACAAACTGGTTTAAGACAGAGAAACCAATGGAAAAGTACTCTGAGCAGAACATCAAAGATGTCCACAAAAAAGGGTTTCGTAACTTACGAATTCGATGTAGAGCAGATCTGTACTCATACGACTTCTCCACCGTCGAATTCAAACGGTTTCTTGGCTCTCTGACGACCGTTGTCGACCATTGTCTGAAACACAATGTGATTCCAATTATCTCCTGGATACACCACCACGCAGAAGCCTACGCTACAGAGAAGGATCGTGTCGCCTATGTTGGTTGGTGGACAGCTGTGGCACGCCAGTTAAAGGACAGGGACTACAGACTGAGTTTTAATCTCTTCACAGAACTTGGAATTGACACTTGTAAAGAGGAAGGCAAAAGTTGTGACAGAAGTCTTCGCAGGAGAACAGACAAATACAACGAGTGGACAAAGGATGTAACAAAAGCGATTCGAGGTACGGGTGGAAATAACGCAAAGCGAATACTCATTCTTGCGTCACCAGGAAAAACTGCCAAGGACTTACCTAAAATCGATCCAGAAATTTACAAAAATGATCGATATATGATGGTTGAATGGCATCTTTATGCTTCAGGGCCAAACAAAGAGAAGGATTCCCAGAAGTATTGGAGTGGTGATGGTAAATCTGGAGGCCAAGCAAATGTCGAAGAAGCAATTAGCTACGCAACGAGTTTTTCGAACAAGACTGGTCTGCTGACCTATCTTGGTGCTTGGATGCCTCACGATAACGTAAACGGAGGCATAACAGAAACAGAAGCCATAAAATTTGCCCGTTTCTTTGTTAAGGAGCTGCGTAAGGAGAACATACCGTGGTCCCTGAACGTTCTGGACAACTATTACGACACCAAGAAAAGCAAATGGCGGACAGAGACTCAAGTCATCAAAGGTCAGCAGTTAAAGATGGCCAAGATTTTGAACAATATTCGTAAAGAAATGCCATAAGGCTATTTATTAGTTAACTTTACATCGGTACATTTGAGCTACTTCATTAAGTAAGCCTAGATCGTGTCAGCCATTTTTTTCGTCTGGGTCACAAAAAAGTAATAAGTTAGAGTAATTTTAGTCGTGTTCTGGGGCATGTTGCACTCCGTATGAAAATTTCA
Organism: Pocillopora damicornis; assembly: GCF_964200805.1. Taxonomy (NCBI): domain Eukaryota; kingdom Metazoa; phylum Cnidaria; class Anthozoa; order Scleractinia; family Pocilloporidae; genus Pocillopora; species Pocillopora damicornis. The sequence continues at coordinate 10,176,888 of NC_142671.1, forward strand.
GTCATGGATTTAAAGTGATGCAAACTGCTGAAGAATCGTAATAAATCGTTTTAAAAGGAGTACTGACGTATTCGTTTTCTGCATAAATCATCATGTTGGGAGTATAATTTCTGGGCGCTTAAAAGTATAAAAATTTTAGTCTAAATTCTCTTTTTTCGTTATTTGTTGCTTTTAGGGAAGATACGACTGTTTGCGGAATTATTTTCAAATCATCGATTAATTTTAATAAATCAACGGAAAAAATAGACCTTCAACCGTAGATTATATTCCTTTATAACCTTGGTCGTTTTGACTGTCTTGATAGAGATCAGAACTTGCGACAAACTTTTTTCGTCCACTTTTTAGAAAAAAATCTTCCTTCTCATAATTGGGGGTTCTCTCAATTTTGAGGACTTTTTTCAGAAAAGCTTGCTGTCATGATGCTTGATGTCTTCATAGTCTCTAGTACAGTTGGAGGTGCATGAGTTGAGGTTTGTAACACGCCTCTTCCGGCTCAAAACTGTTGCGTGTCTAAGCAAGAGGTACAAGAAAGCCTTCCAATTTAGATTCCAGATTAATACAATAACAACAACGACAAGCAATTGAGTACTGTAGGTTCAAAATATTTACAAGTTATTGACTAAGTGAGACGTAAGTTTGAACCAATGTTATGCCAGAACATCAAAGTTGTTATCATTTCAAGAGAGAGAAAAAAACATACAAAACAAAAAGGAACTTATTCGTCTTTATAGCAGCAAACTTTAATTCCTTCGCCTTTCGTTCATTCACAAGAGTCGTTATTGATCCTACATCCCGTTGTGGATCCACATTCACGTGAAATTTCTCTGTTACTATGGCGGCTTTGAGTAGTTTAACGCCAGATCAGTCACGGCCAGGGAGGCCGCAGGCGCACTACCATGGCCGACAGGACGATAACTTCTCACTCCATGAAAAATGGCGTATACCTCAAATTTAATCATGGAGCAGAATATGAAGGAACCGCTTGTCTCTGAGTGCTACTAAATAGCGTGTGTCTTTGTAGAGATCATAATTACTTTTAAATAGTTGATTCAAAATCGCGAATGGCGCCTCCAACCATCTCTTTAAGCGTTTTGTAATTAAACTCTGAGAAAAGACAAATTTCTAATAGCTCGTCGAGGACCGAGAACTATACTCACTGGGAAGTTTCATAAAGCCTGCAGGTAACATGGTAGTCAAAGAGAGTTCGCACTGAAAAATATCGCCCAATTCTTACGTCATCTTATTTACGCACGGGCGTGGGTGAAAAAAGAAGTTGGTTAATAGCGGCTCAATAGGATTTATATGGGGTAAGCACGCGCGCTATGTTATAATAGTCGCTTTTTCAATTGCATTTCTTACATTTGTTTGGCATTTAGAACTACCATTTCCTTTCCAGTACACTGACGAATTATCTCTTTTGTTTGACCCTGAAGTATAAATGTGCCACTCAGCCATCATATGTATCATTTTGATAAATTTTTGAATCGATTTTAGATAACTCCTGAGCATTTTTTCCTGGCGACGCCAAAATAAGTATTCGCTGAGCGTTCTTTCCCCCTGGGCCTTGGATTGCTTCTGTTACATTCTTAGTCCATTGAGTGTATTTGACGATATTTTTTCGAGGACTATTTTTGGAACGTATTCCATGAGTTTTACACGTGCCAAATCCCAGCTCTGTGAAAAGATTAAAACACAGTCTATAGTCCCTGTCCTTTAACTGCCGTGCCACGGCTGTCCACCAGGAAACATAAGCGGTGCGATCATTCTCTGTGGCGTAGGCTTCCGACCTTACGGTGAAACTAAGAGATAATTGAAACCATATCACGTTTCCGACAGTCATCACCTGTGGTCGTCAAGTTGCCAAGAAACCATGTAAAATTGAGGACGGAGTAGTTGTTTGGGTACAAATCTGCCCTGCATCGAATTCGTAAGTTGGTAAACCAGAGTACCTTAGTGGGTCATCGTGAGTCCAATTCTCATTTGGCTTGAGCCAGTTTGTACCGAACCCAGCTCGAATTATCCTTTGATAGCTTGCCGGTGGAATCGGCAAGTTACCAAATGTAGACAAATGAACGCAGAATATTTACTCCTGACTAACCGAGCGCGAGGGCTGCACCGAAGAATTTTCGCCCAATTTTGGCCCGTACAAAAACGACTGAGGGCCAATATTCCCCCAGAACGGCTCGAGTTAGTAAGTTTAGTAAATAGTTTATTATAGAGCACTCGGACCACAGTTGTTGACTGAATTTGCTGGCTTTCGAAAACAAAAATACACGGCTTATGACCGTTTCCGTGGAAACGGGACACGAAAATTAAACTGGACTTCAAAAGCTTCTGTCCGACTGTGGTTTAGAACACTTGGAAGTGTCACCACCCTACAAAAAGTGATCTGTTTACTCTATTGAGAAATAGAATTCACGTACAATGATAATGTCATTTCCGACCTTGAATTTGAATTAGCTGGAAATTAAATATTAATAATACGAGAACAATAAGGACTATGCCTGGTCAGTGCATCATGGGACATGATAGAGTTATATAGGACAGGTTTGTCACGTGAGAGACCATTCTAGGCCATAGTGTACGTGGTAGTAAATGCTCCTGCTTTAGCAGCGTGGCCTTTATGGGATGGGCTATTCAGAGCGCGAGCCATGGTTCCTAACCAGATCTCCCGCCTAATTCTTCTCCACCAAAGGATTTTTCCGGCAGGTTTTTTTCTAGCCTCCATTGAGGCAATGACTATTTCTGTCGCTTAGCACTACTCTTTCTTTTACAGTGTTACTCTTTTCACTCGCATAGAACTGTAAGATCTTAAGTTGTAACATGCTACAACGTTGTCAAAGTTCCAGGCTCTGTGTGGTACGGTAGTGTAATTGTGTGTAATAACGTGCCGGGAGCTCGGCCCAAACTGTCAAATAAAAGCTATGGTTTTTCTGTTCATTTTTCATACTAAGCAGTGGAGCTGAAATCGACCCTTTCAAGTAAAGCATTGGATGACAAGTGATCCCTTCCTTATTCACACGCAATTTCGTGCGAAAGGAATCTAAACAAATTTAACGAAAATGGTAGCCGATATCTCATAACGAATGGATACTTTTTCCATCCGGTTCACCAACCTCACAGTCAGAGCAGGTCTATGCTCTGTCATGGGTTCTCAACCCAAATGATCGATGATGCCGATTTTGTAATTGACGAGGATTGCCATAAAGGATCTAACCAAACTGGAGACCACAGAACAGAAGGATACAGTATTAGTTTCCTCTGAATTTGGTTTTTAATATATTTGACCTCATTCTAGTTACAGTCGTATTATAGTGACTGAAATTATCCGAGTTACATTTGGCGTGCAGACGATTGCTAATCCAGATTCGTCTACAGTATATTTTCAGAATTTATGGCATTAGTTCACGAATATTGTCCAAAATCATGGACATATTCAATTTTCTCTTTTGGATCTCCTGGTACCCTGTCAACCATGTCTTGTTTGTGGTGTTATAGTAGCGATCCAGGACGTTCAAAGACCATGGTATGTTGACTTTGCCCAGCTCGGCAACAAAGAACCGTGCGAAGTTGATGGCTTCCGACTCCGTTATCGAACCATTTTCGTTATCTTGCGGCATCCACGCACCGAGGTATGTCAGCAAATCATATTTCTTCGTGTAATCTGTTGCTTGTTTAATTGCTGTTTTGACATTGTTTCGGCCTCCAGAAGTGCCATTGTCACTCCAGTACTTCTTGGAACCAAGCACTTTGTTTGGACCAGATGCATAAATATGCCACTCAGCCATCATATAGGAATCATTTTTATAGTTTTTTTTATCGATTTTAGATAAGTCCTTAGCAGTTTTTCCAGGGGATCCCAAAATCAGTATACGCTGAGCATTGTTCCCACCTGTTTTACGGATCGCTTTTGTCACATTCCTGGTCCAGATGTTGTATTTGTGGGTTTTCTTGCGAAGACTCTCGCTACTTTTGTTGTTTCGTTTACAAGTGTCTTTTCCAAGTTCTGTAAAAAGATTAAAACTCAGTCTGTAGTCCTTGTCTTTTAACTGCTTTGCCACCGCTGTCCACCAATCCACGTAAGCTATAAAGTCTTCTTTCATGGCGCAGGCCTCTGCTTGATGGTGAATCCAGGAGATGATTGGAATCACATCGTGTTTCAGACAATAGTCGACAACAGTCGTCAGGTTGCCAAGAAACCATGTGAAGTTGACAGCGGAGTAGTTGTATGAATATAGATCTGCCCTGCATCGAAGCCTTAAGTTACGAAAGCCTTTCTCATGGACGTCTATGATGTTCTGTTCCGAGTACTTTTTCTGTGGCGACTTTGATTTGAACCAATTTGTGGAAAATCCTGCTCGAATCTTAGCTTGGTACTCTTTCGGAGAAATTGGATTATTCACGTTCATTACTGCAAAAAAATTGAATCGACCAAGAGCATTAGATAGAATGTTATTGTATGTTCGGTATGCCTCAGAGTTCGTTCACCAAGCAAAAACAACGATCCCCAATATTGACTTTTAGTACTATACCGAGAGAAGACAAGAGGTACACATCGAAACGTCGTTTAAAAAACAATTTCAATTTTTAAAAATAGTCCAAACCAGACAAAAACACTCAATTTGTTTTAGAAATTTGATCTCAAGCATTAGGGTGCGGAATCCGCAGGTAAAAGGTTTGACTCATCAGCCGTGGAGCGGGTGCTTTTTTAACTTTCGAGTGTTCTTTTAGCATCGTAAGTGGGTTGGCACGGAGAGGGACCCATACATTTGAAAATCAAGTCGCTGATTCTCAATAAACCTGTCAAAAAAGCGAACAATCGGCGAGTGCGAACAAATTAATGAGCGTGGTGATACAAGCTCAAGAGAAAGTTTAGCCTGCACAATGAAGGCAAAAAAAAACATTATTATCATTAGGCTTTCTTCAATTTGGATAAGGAAAACGCAAGCTTTGTGGTAAGAAAAAAAGTCTACCCCTATTCCTGTGAATTCGGTTGTCATTCATTCATAAAACACATGATTTTAGCAATTTGTTTTCCAATTGTCATGAAAAAAAAAGGGGTGTTTTTTATGAGCCACAATTCCGCCGAATCTCACTGCACATTTCACTTTAAGATTCTGTATTAAAACTGAAAACTTCAGGAAAAAGTGTTCAATTCGACCTGCCGAACTATTTCAACTTGTGAATTATTGCAGATATGCGACCAATCAGTTTATTTGATCCATTCTAACGAGGATTGTGATTGGCTTATTGTTGCGTGCTTTATGAGAGTATAGAGCAAGCTTACGACACTATTGTTGGCTTTAGAAATAAACTCTGCTCTGAAAATTGAAAGTAATGCGTGGGGAACTAAACGGATTCTTTACTATAAAACAAATGGAGAAGTCTTGACTCAAGAAGCACTCAAGAAGTGGGGAGAAACACTCGACTACCACTAGTGTTTCTCCCTGCACTTCTTTCGTGCTCCAGTTGCTTTCTACGTGCTTTACAACAGAACAAAGCACAGTCGAGGCTTCTCTATATCTTTGTTAAAGAAACTATTCACGTCACATTTTAATTAAAAATTGTCGATGGACCCACCTGTTTCCCCGGTTATGAAAACCATAAACAGCAGGAAAGCTGAAGGTAACAGGACCAATGATCCGAACATGTTGTTTTCTTTCGTCGATTCCTGTCGATCTGTATAGGGGAATTTGAGAGATACATTTAAGACCTTGTGTCCGAGAGGAAAGTGTCGTTTGGTGAGCCACAGGATTGCTAAGCGAAGAAGCAATTATTATAACATATGACACAGGTCTCGTAAACGCAAGAAGTTCGTACGTTTTTCGCTTCGTTTTTCAAACAGTGAATATTATTTTAAAATGTTGATATACCCTAAAGCAGAATTCAATGGGATATTTTAATTTTAGAATCGTACAAATTCACAATTTCCATCACAAACTTACGCAATTTACTGGCCGAAGTTCTATTAAACAAAGCATACTGAATCTACTAGGCAGTCTTAAGCATGTAAGAAATTCGTTCGTTTTTAGCTTCCTAAGCAAATTTACATTCTTGAAATAAAATTTTGGTCTCGAAATATTTTCTTGGTCTTTTTGCCTTTTCTTTTATTCATAGCTTTTGAGCCGGATTGCGATTAAGTGATAAACCCGACACAATAAGAATAAAACTCTTTCGTCAAGCACGGGTTGAGTCCGTTATGTTATAAAAGAGCTGGTTCATGCTTTTAGTTATGCGTATATCGAGTTATGGATGCACTTGGAAAGTTCAGAGAGCACTCAAGAAGCTAAAGTTGCTCGGGGCGTAGCCGAGAGTAACTCTTACGCTTATCTCGTGCTTTCCAAACTTCCCGCGTACATTCATAACTCGATATACGCACGCTAAGCATGAGCCAATTCTTTCTTATAACATATCAAGGGGGCAAGTCCTACGTAATTCCTAAGGAGCTACTATGGTAAAAAAATCCTTATGTACGCACTGCGATGCATCCATAACACGACGTGTACAGTTTCACCTTATTTTAGCTGCAAGTGCCCGTTGAGTATAGCCACGAGGTTTCAAACCTTTCAAAATTTTGTTTCCTTTCCTCCTTGATTGAGATAGACCTTTTGGAGCTTAAAATGAAAAGCAGATATACTAAACAAAACTTATGAGAATGTAAGTCATCTCTCTGACTTCAAGTGAGGCTTTGCGACGTAGGGACCAATTCTTTAGAACGGTAAATATAATTTTTAAGTGTTGACATGCCCCAAAAGTAATTTTCAATAAGAGATTTTGACTAAAATCGTACATTTTTCACGAATTTCAGCGCAAAGCCTTGCAATAGGCCATTTTACAGTTGTGTACTAGGCCAAGCCTTTTATTTGGAGTGAGGCTGAAGGTGACCTTGCTGTGATAGAGACCAGTATCTAGTTAGCATGATAACAAAGTAATTTGCATTTGAAAAGCAGGAAGGTTTGTATCATAACAAGGTCACCCTTACAGCTTCATTCCTGTTCAAAGGCTTGGCAACCAAGCACACAACTGTGAAATGGACTATTTTCGAATCGTAACTTCTAGTAAACACAAATTCAAGTAAGGCGAATCAACTTGGAGGGTCTCGTAAAGACAATAAACTCGTGCGTTTTGCGCTTTGTTTTGTTTTTTGGTTTTTTTTTTTTGGTGAGTATTGCTTTTAAATCTTGCTGTGCCCTAAAAATATTGTTAAATAGATGATATTAATTTGAAATCGCACAAATTCAGAATTTTCATCACAAACCTACACAATTTCGTGGCCGTGAATGCTAGTAAACAACGATTCAAGCATGCTGAATCTACGACGCGGTCTTGTACATGCAAATGATGCGTTTTTCTCTTTCAGCTTTTTCTCATCATATTTAAATTTCTTTAAATACATTTTTGGTCTTAAATATTTCTTGGTCATTTTTGCCTTATCATTAAGTCATAGTTTTCGGGTAGATCTCGATTACCTGGGAAACCCGACACAATAGTGATATTTTAAAAAACTCTATCTTCCAGCACAAGTCATGCTTTTAGTTTTGCGTAGAACGAGTAATGAATACACGCAGGAGGTCTGGGAAGCACCAGGGAAGCGTAATAGTTGCTCGAGGCGCGGCCGAGAGCAACTTAAGCTTCTTGATTGCCCTCCAAACTTTTGCATGCATCCACAACTCGATATACGCACGCTAAGCATGAACCAAATCTTCCAGGCATTGGCAGAGAGTGCGGCCTAATACGAAGAAGAGTTTTCATGATAATTCTGCCATTCTATACCAATTATACCCCTGAGTATGTTTTAGAATTGGCTCTATGTTGGTTGAAATAAATAAATCGCTAATGTCACGGGAGCTAGATCCTTTTTGGAACAATTACTCCAAGATAGTACTAAAGCTTGAAAGTTGAGCTTTGTTGAATTCACTCTAGCGTGACGTCCGCCATTATCGACTACTCTTCATGAGATTAGCAAGTATCCGAGGCGTGTGGCTTGTTTTTAAGTTTATATCAAATTCATAGAATCGGATTTTAAAACAAAGGAATCTTGTGGTTTGTTTTGTCTCTAACCGAGGAATTATGGCTGTGTTCGCTTAGATATTTCAGACAAAAAACATGCAACTTATGTGCCTGTTCAGAGGAGAACTGATTTCAAGTCATTGAAGACCTTTTTTCCCGTGAAACATCGGTTACAATGATACATAATTATCATTATATTATTATTATTATTGGACTTGAAATAGGACTTAACCACCAGAACATGACAGACATTTCCGTCACTACATACTCAACCAAAACCATCATTTTCGATCCCTAATCCCAAGTATTTCGTAGGATAGTAGATAAAATCTAGTCGTCTATGAAGTAAAAAATGGTTGTGAAGAGTGATAGTGTTTGTCCCTAGTGTAGTTACCTACTAGTCAAGGTGTTGCTGCTGACATAATTTTGTAGATCAAACAAATGAGATCTGGAGGGCTAACCCTTACATTGGCCAATAGGCCATTTCCGAATTACCTTTAGCCTCTTTTTCATAATGAGGCCTGGTGCTCGAATGAAAATAAGTTTAATTTGCATGTGAATGAAAACTTATAATCCTGTGAAGAGTTGTGGACCAGGACTCGCTTTGAAAATAAAGGGCTATTTACATAAGCTAAATATCTTGTTATACCCCCAACCGACACAACACCATACTATGTTTCTTAAGAAACTTACCCCCTGAGGTCTGAAATTGCTCAGCTGCCGAGGCACTAATGATCTAAGACCATCTAAGATGAGCTACGTTTTAAGGAAATAGGTGTTACTAAAGTTAGGCCCGCGGCCCCAGCGTCCGACCTCATCAAGACCTGTGGCCATAACAGGTTGGCCAAAGGGCAATAGATTCTAAAATGTTGGAATCTTATTCTATGTTAAGTTCACAGAAGGCAAAAATGTCCATTGTTTTCACGATAGAAGATCGCTACATGAGAATTTTTGGAGACAAATCTTACTTGTAACAGATCCAATTTATTAGATAAATGTAATTTTTGGTCAAACATAGAAATTAACCCAAAACCTGGTTACCGAAAACGTTTAATTCAGTCTTAACTCAGTCCGAAATAATTCCAAACTGTCCACTTAGAGAACAAATCGAAGTGGCAGCGAACCCCTAGGCTCGTAAATTGAACTATCCCGGAGGGGTGAAACGTCGAGACCACTGAAAGGACTTCGTATTTTAAAATTTACGCGTATAAGGAAGAAAATGTTTTATCAATATCAGTCTACTAGCGGAAACATGTTATCACATAGAAATATATTACATACTTTGGCAATGGACAGTACAACCCCGCTCAAGTGAAAGGTCCCAGGAGCGATTCCAAGCGATGACCATTTTTTTTCCTTTCATTTTTCTGGTTTTTTCAGAACAGCACCATTTATTGCGTAGAAATCGGCATTTAAGCAGCCATTACCGAAGCACAGCGTTTGTCTTTCCTTTCCCAGCTTTTGCAAAAAGGGAAGGTTCTAATCATGCCTGAGAGCAGTTCATCGATTTTGTGTTTTCGACGTCATGCATTCAATTTTGGGACCAAGATGGCGTATATACAAGGCATCCAAATACTTAAATATGAGACGGCTTATAGCCATCAAGCGATATATTTATCCGATGGAGGGAAAATTGAATTTTTGGTCCTAACAACAAATCAGAAATGACTTTTGACCATATTTTTTAATTGAAAAGTAACCCAGCGCCCAGTTAAAGTAAACAGAGTTTCTTAATGCTTGAGAAATTATTGTGCATTCTAAGTCGTTCTCAGAACAAAGCACGATCGGGAAGTGAAGACCGTGTTAACGCATGAATACTCATTTTCAAGCTGAATTTGCAGTAGTGTAGGCAGAACTTTCAGAAATATTGTAAAAATTGATTATTTAGCTTTTTCATTCCTGCTAGGATTCCTAATCGCAAAACGTTCAAGAATTTCAGCGCGATCATCCACCCTGAAGCTGGAAAGCCGTGAAAGATAAATATTAAATCTGATCTTGAGAGATCTTTCATTAAAGCGATAAAAGAAAATAATATACGCAGAATATCATGAGTTTGAAGAGAGAGAGAGTTTGTCATTGTGAAGTTACTTACTTGTCACGGTGCTGACTTGTTTTTTGAAGATCAGGCAACCGAGATCTGGAGCAGTTCAGTTGCAGCGAGGCACTAATGATCTAAGACCATCTGAAGTGGGGACTACGTTTTATAGTAATGAGTGTTGCTAAAATCAGGCCTGCGGCCCACGTCTTACTTCATCAAGGTCCCCAGACCATAACAGGTTGACCTGAGACCAACGTACTCGAAATACTCCGAATCTTATGGTCTGTTAAGTTCACATGTGGAAAATTCCCTAGGGTTTCATGTCTTACTTTTTTCCCAGATTATCAGCACATAAAACTTTAGTGCTGATTGTTCAGAGAATGAAATGAAAGTCTTTCCTGCCGGACAGATTAACGTTTTTCGGAAAAACAGGGAAATTGAACCAAAACTTTTTCCGATTCACTTAACCAGACCTTAAAACGAAAATGTGCAACTAAGTCTTAACAAACTCCGAAAAAATTTAAAGATCGGCCACGTAGAGAATGGAAAGTTATTCCTGTAACGACTTGTCACAGGTAAAAATCTCCAGGGAGAGAACTACCCTTTGAAAGGTGTAATACCTTGATGTCTGCCCTTCTGATTGCGGAGTGAAGCAAAAATGGAAATTGAATAATGAACATAACGTGACGGCATTTTCAGTTAAAAAATATCGCTCCGATTAAGACATGGAAGCTGCTTGATAACAGGCACTGAAGAAGCTCATTACTCAAACAAAGCATTTGTCTACCTTTCCCTGTTTTTGAAATAAAGGGGAGGTTTTAGTCATTCCTAAGTGCAGCTTATCGATGTTATGTTTTTCGGCGATGGAGTATTCGCCATTGGGACCAAGAGGACGCACAGAAAAAGCCTATTAATAATGAAATGACAGGCTTAATTCCCTCCAACATTATATTTATCCGATGGATATTTATCTTAATGGGGTCATAATAACAACTCGTAAAATGGCTTTCAGCGAATTTTTTATTTGAAAATCAACTCTGCTGTGACATAGCAAAGATATAAAAATCACCAAGAATAGAGTTATCTTATGAGCAGTGTGAATACCCTGGTGCCAGCCCGTCTGAGTGCGGGGCATATCAATAATAAATAGAGTGTAGTTGCATTTTCAACCAAGAAGTATCGCACCGAAAAAAATAAACTACTCACTACTTAATGATGAGTTTGCAATTCCCGAAAAATATCTTAAATGTTCAAAAACTTAAAACCGACGGCAAAGAGTATGACAGGAAGCGCAACTTTCACTTCTTTCGACCAAAAATATGAACAAATTAATGTCATCGTGGCACGAAGTTTCCGCTCCAGGTTCCCAAGTTGGAAGGATAAAAATACCTGTTTGCTTCCGTAAGCTGTGACAAAGGGGTTAAATCTTGCAAAACTTTTCGTCAAATTTTGGTCAGGAAATCTTTGAGACAACTCAAATGCCAATGTTTGCGGCCTGCCTGAGCTCATCTGGTCATTTTCTGGTTGTTTTAAAAACTAGAATGGAAGTTAGTGACTTTTGTCATGTGGGTCTAGGATGGATATAATCACCTGGTTAACATGTTCTAATGGGAAAAACAGTAAATATATAATGTTAGTAGGGACAGCTTACTTAGTCATTGAGGTCAAGATGTCATCACATCTCTTAACTCTTCAAATTAAATATTCCAAGGAAAAATTACATCCCTGTAGTAATCTAAATGGCAAAAGCTCCATACAGAAAAATAGTAAGGACTTGAAAGGAAGCGTAATTCCGTAATAACAATAATAGCGTCATGGTAATTCCAAAAATATCTTTTTGCTAAAGACGAGTCCTGAATTTTAGTTTAGATTGTCTGCATTTCATAAAATGCGAAATATATTGAACTATAGTGATCTTGGATGAATCAATGAAAATCCATTGACGCTGAAGCAAATCAGGTTTTTAGACGTCTATCTATTGAGCTGTTCCAGAAAATGTTTCATTTCGGAGTTCTTGAACCATTTTATGATGATTTAGGAAAACATGATATGAAATCGTTAGTTAGGCTCTACACCAAAGAGTAAAGAAACAATCTGGCGGAGGCCCTCTTCACTAACTCCTGTATGTATGTATTTTATTTAAGATGACAACTAATGTGAAAGCCCATATCTTACATGCTACCGTCTCTAACTGTTTGCCGTTCAGAAAACGTATTTCATTTTCCCTTTTTTCTCTTTTCTTTTCCCTTTTTTTTTTTTGGACCACAAAATTATAAAAAACATAAACTATACCAGCAACTGAGGTGTAATGACGATAACTGTCCTAATCTGGCGTAAATTATAATTTTATGGCTATTTTGGTATAACTTCATAAATATTCTCCAAATTCCTGGGCATGTTTAGTGCTTGGTTTTTGATGTTCTGATTCCCCCTCTTCCATTCGCGCGTTATGGTGTCGTAGAAGTGTTCCAGAGCGTAAAAAGGACCATGATATGTTGACTTGATGCAGCTCTGTAATGATATATAAAAAACGGGAAAAGTTGATAGCTTCCGACTCCGCTGTCATACTAAATAACTTATCGTGCGCCATACACGCACTAGGATACGTCAGCAGACCTGTTTCCTTCGTGGAATTAGTCGCTTTTTCAATTGCATTTCTGACATTTGTTCGGCATTTAGAACTACCATTTCCTCTCCATTACACTGACAAATTATCTTTTTAGTTTGACCCTGAAGTAAAAATGTGCTACTTAGCCATCATATATGCAGCATTTTGATAAACCGTTGAATCTAATTTAGATAACTCCTTGGCTTTTTTTCCTGGCGACGCCAAAATAAGTATTCACTGAGCGTTCTTTCCACCTGTAGCTCAGATTGCTTCTGTTACATTTTTGGTCCATTGAGTGTATTTGACGACACTTTTTCGATAACTATTTTTGCAACGTATTCCATGACTTTTACGCGCACCAAATCCCAGTTCTATGAGAAGATTAAAACTCATTCTATAGTCACTGTCTTTTAACCGTCGTGCCATGGCTGTCCACCAGGCAAAAAAGGCGATGCGATCCTTCTCTGTGGCGTTAGCCTCCGACTTGAAGATGAAACTAAGAGATAGTTGAAACCACATCATGTTTCAAACAGTCATCAACTATGGTCGTCAGTTTGTCAAGAAACCATGTAAAGTTGAGGGCGGAGTAGTTGTATGGTACAAATCTGCCCTGCATCTAGCTCGTAAGTTGGTAAACCGTTTCTCGCAGACGTCTGTAACTTTCTTCTCAGAGTACCTTAGAGGGTCATTGTGAGTCCAATTCTCATTCGGCTTGAGCCAGTTTGTATTGAACCCAACTCGAATTATCCTTTGAGAGCTTGTCGGTGGAATCGGCAAGCTACCAAAGTTAGACAAATGAATGCAGAATATTACTCCTGACCAACCGAGCGCGCGCTGGAGAATTTTAACCCGTACAAAAACGACCGAGGGCCAATATTCCCCCAGAACGGCTAGAGCAAGCATTCGGACCAAAGTTGTTTACCAAATTTGCTGGCTTTCGAAAACAAAAATACACGGCTTATTACCGTTTCCGTGGAGACGGTCCGTATGACAAAATACTGACCAGTCAATATGCTATGATCTACCTCGGGACTACCTAGCCTTAATTGAGCCGTTCCTTTGTCGGAAAAATTTAACAGGACACGAAATTGAACCTAAACTTCAAAAGCTTCTGTCCGACTGTGGCTTAGAACACTTGGAAGTGTCACCACCCTACAAAAAAGGATCTATTTACTCTATTGGGAAATAGAATTCACGTACGACGATATGGTCATTTCCGGCGTTGAATTTGAATCGGCCGGAAATTAAATATTTCTGCGGCACGAGAGCAGTAAGGACCGTGCCTGGTCAGTGCATCATGGGATATGATGAGAGTTAGGTAAGACAGGTTTGTCACGTGAGAGACCACTCTAGACCATAGTGTACGTAGTAGTAAATGCTTTCATTTCTGTTTTAGCAGTGTGGCCTTCGTGGAATGGGTTATTCAGAGCGTGAGCCATGGTTCCTAGAGGATTTTTCCGGCAGGTTTTTTTTCTAGCCTTCGTTGAGGCAATAACTATTTCTGTCGCTTAGCACCACTCTTTCTTTTACAGTGTTACTCTTTTCACTCGCATAGAACTGTAAGAACTAAAGCTGTAACATGCTACAACGTTGTCAAAGTTCCCGGCTCTGTATGGTACGGTAGTGTAATCATATGTAATAAGGTGCCGGGGGCTCGGCCCAAACTGCCAAATAAACGTAATGGTTTTTCTGTTTATTTTGCATACTGAGTAGTGGAGCTAAAATCGACCATCTCAAGTGAAGCATTGGATGAAAACTGATCCCTTTCTTATTCATATGCAATTTAATGCGAAAGGAATCTAAACAAAAATAACGAAAATCTCATAACGAATGGGTACTTTTTCCATCCGGTTCAGCACCCCACAGTCAGAGCAGGTCTATGCTCTATCATGGTTTCTCAACCCAAATGATCGATGATGCCGATTTTGTAATTGACGAGGATTGCCATACAGGATCTAACCAAACTAGAGACCACAGAACAGAAGGATACAGTATTAGTTTTCTCTGAATTTGGTTTTCAATGTATTTGACCTTATTCTAGTTACAGTCGTGTTGTAGTGACTGAAATTATCCGAGTTGCGTTTGATGTGCAGACGATTGCTAATCTAGATTCGTCTACAGTATGTTCTCAGAATTTGTGGCATTAGTTCACGAATATTGTCCAAAATCATGGACATATTCAATTTTCTCTTTTGGATCTCCTGGTCCTCTGACAACCATGTCTTGTTTTTAGTGTTATAGTAGTTATCCAGGGCGTTCAAAGACCATGGTATGTTGACTTTGCCCAGCTCGGCAACAAAGAACCGTGCGAAGTTGATGGCTTCTGATTCCATTATCGAACCATTTGCGTTATCTTGCGGCATCCACGCACCGAGGTATGTCAGCAAATCAGATTTCTTTGTGTAATCTGTTGCGTGTTTAATTGCTGTTTTGACATTGTTTCGGCCTCCAGAAGTGCCATTGTCGCTCCAGTACTTCTTGGAACCGAGCACTTTGTTTGGACCAGATGCATAAATATGCCACTCAGCCATCGTATAGTGATCATTTTCATAGATTTCTGGATCGATTTCAGATAAGTCCTTGGCAGTTTTTTAGGAGATCCCAAAATCAGTATTCGCTGAGCGTTGTTCCTTCCTGTTTTCCGGATCGCTTTTGTCACATTCCTGGTCCAGAGGTTGTATTTGTCGGTTTTCTCGCGAAGACTCTCGCTACTTCTGTTGTTTCGTTCACAAGTGTCTTTTCCAAGTTCTGTAGAAAGATTAAAACTCAGTCTGTAGTCCTTTTTTTTTAATTGCTTTGCCACCGCTGTCCACCAATCCACGCCGGTAAGCTATAAAGTCCTCTTTCATGGCGCAGGCCTCTGCTTGATGGGGAATCCAGGAGATGATTGGAATCACATCGTGTTTCAGACAATGGTTGACAGTCGTCAGGTTGCCAAGAAATCATGTGAAGTTTACAGCGGAGAAGTCGTATGAATATAGATCTGCCCTGCATCGAAACCATAAGTTACTAAAGCTTTTCTCATGGACGTCTATGGTGTTCTGTTCCAAGTACTTTTTCAGTGGCGACTTCCACTTGAACCAGTTTGTGCAAAATCCTGCTCGAATCTTAGCTTGGTACTCTTTCGGAGAAATCGGATTATCCACGTTCATTACTGAAAAAAATTGAATGGACCGTTTTTTTACGGGCCAAAATCGGGCCAAAATTCTTGAGTGCGGCCCTCGGGCTCGGTTAGTTAGGAGTAAATATTCTGCCTTCATTTGTCTACACTGATTTGGTAGTTTGCCGATTCCACCGGCAAGCTATCAAAGGATAATTCGAGCTGGGTGCGGTACAAACTGGCTCAAGCCAAATGAGAATTGGACTCACGATGACCCACTAAGGTACTCTGAGAAGCAAGTTACAGACGTCCATGAAAAAAGGGTTTACCAACTTACGAATTCGATGTAGGGCAGATTTGTACCCAAACAACTACTTCGCCCTAAATTTTACATGGTTTCTTGGCAACTTGACGACCACTGTTGATGACTGTCTGAAACGTGATATAGTTTCAATTATCTCTTAGTTTCACCGTAAGGTCGGAGGCCTACGCCATAGAGAAGGATCGCATCGCTTATGTTGCCTGGTGGACAGCCGTGGCACGACGGTTAAAAGACAGGGACTATAGACTGTCTTAATCTTTTCACAGAACTGGGATTTGGCGCGTGTAGAACTAATGGAATACGTTGCAAAAATAGTCCTCGAAAAAATATCGTCAAATACACTCAAGAATGTAACAGAGGCAATCCAAACTACAAGAGGAAAGAACGCTCAGCGAATACTTATTCTGGTATCGCCAGGAAAAACTGCTAAGAAGTCATCTAAAATCAATTCAACAATTTATCAAAATGATACATATATGATGGCTAAGAGGCACATTTATACTTCAGGGTCAAACAAAAGAGATAATTTGTCAGTGTCCTGGAGAGGAAATGGTAGTTCTAAATGCCGAACAAATGTCAGAAATGCAATTGAAAAAGCGACTAATTCCACGAAGGAAACAGGTCTGCTGACGTATTTTAG
The DNA here is from genome assembly GCF_964200805.1 of Pocillopora damicornis. Taxonomy (NCBI): domain Eukaryota; kingdom Metazoa; phylum Cnidaria; class Anthozoa; order Scleractinia; family Pocilloporidae; genus Pocillopora; species Pocillopora damicornis. The sequence goes on from NC_142671.1 coordinate 10,193,606, forward strand.
TGCGTGTATGGCGCATGATAACTTATTTGGTGTGACAACGGAATCGGAAGCTATCAACTTTGCCCGTTTTATCATTACAGAGCTGCAGCAAGTCAACATATCATGGTCCTTTTACGCTCTGGAACACTACTACGACACCAAACGTGCGGATAAAAGAGAGGGACTCAGGACATCAAAAACCAAGCACTAAACTTGTCCAGGAGTTTGGAAGTCATATGTGAAGTTATGCCAAAATAGCCTTAAAATTAAAATTTACGCCAGATTAGGCCAGTTATCGTCATTACATATTAGTTACTGGTATAGTTCACGTTTTCGTAATTTTGTGGTCAACGGTTGAAGGTCTATTTTTTCGGTTGGTTTATTAAAATTAATCGATGATTTGTAAATAATTCCGCAAACAGTCATATCTTCCTTAAAAGCAGCAAATAACGAAAAAAAAATTTAGACTGAAACTTTTATATCTTTAAGCGTCCAAAAATTACTCCCAACATGATGATTTATGCAGAAAACGAATGCGTCAGTACTCCTTTTAAAACGATTTATTACGATTCTTCAGCAGTTTGCAACATTCTAAGTCCTTCACTGAAGTTTTCATACAGACTACAAAATGCCCAAAACACGACTAAAATTACTCTAACTTATTACTTTTTGAGACCCAGACGAAAACAATGGTTGACACGATCTGGGCTTACTTAGTAAAGTAGCTCAAATGTACCGATGTTAAGTTAACTAATAAATAGCCTTTGGCATTTCTTTACGAATATTGTTCAAAATCTTGGCCATCTTTAACTGCTGACCTTCGATGACTTGAGTCTCTGTCCGCCATTTGCTTTTCTTGGTGTCGTAATAGTTGTCCAGAACGTTCAGGGACCACGGTATGTTCTCCTTACGCAGCTCCTTAACAAAGAAACGGGCAAATTTTATGGCTTCTGTTTCTGTTATGCTTCCGTTTGCGTTATCGTGAGGCATCCAAGCACCAAGATAGGTCAGCAGACCAGTCTTGTTCGAAAAACTCGTTGCGTAGCTAATTGCTTCTTCGACATTTGCTTGGCCTCCAGATTTACCATCACCACTCCAATACTTTTGGGAATCCTTCTCTTTGTTTGGCCCTGAAGCATAAAGATGCCATTCAACCATCATATACCGATCATTTTTGTAAATTTCTGGATCGATTTTAGGTAAGTCCTTGGCAGTTTTTCCTGGTGACCCAAGAATGAGTATTCGCTTTGTGTTATTTCCACCCGTACCTCGAATCGCTTTTGTTACATTTTTTGTCCACTCGTTGTATTTGTCTGTTCTCCTGCGAAGACTTCTGTCACAACTTTTGCCTTCCTCTTTACAAGTGTCAATTCCAAGTTCTGTGAAGAGATTAAAACTCAGTCTGTAGTCCTTGTCCTTTAACTGGCGTGCCACAGCTGTCCACCAACCAACATAGGCGACACGATCCTTCTCTGTAGCGTAGGCTTCTGCTTGGTGGTGTATCCAGGAGATAATTGGAATCACATCGTGTTTCAGACAATCGTCGACAACGGTCGTCAGAGACCCAAGAAACTGTTTGAATTCGACGGTGGAGAAGTCGTATGAGTACAGATCTGCCCTGCATCGAAGCCTTAAGTTACTAAAGCCTTTCTCATGGACGTCTATGATGTTCTGTTCCGAGTACTTTTTCAGTGGCGGCTTCGATTTGAACCAATTTGTGGAAAATCCTGCTCGAATCTTAGCTTGGTACTCTTTCGGAGAAATGGGATTATTCACGTTCACTACTGCAAAGAAATTGAATCGACCGAGAGCATTAGATAGAATGTTATTGTATGTTCAGTATGCCTCAGAGTTCGTTCATCAAGCAAAGCAACGATCCCCAATATTGATTTTTAATACAATACCTTGAGAAGACAAGAGATACACATCGAAACGTCGTTTAAAAAACAATTTCAATTTTTAAAAATACCCCAAACCAGACAAAAACACTCAATTTGCTTTAGAAATCTGGTCTCAAGCATCAAGCTGAAATCACGATGAAGCTCAAGAGAACGTTTTGCCTGAACAATGAAGGGAAAAAAAAAATTACCATTAGGCTTTCTTCAATTTGGATAAGGAAAACGCAAGCTTTGTGGTAAGAAAAGAAGTGTTCCCCTATTCCTGTAAATTCGGCTGTCGTTCATTCATAAATGAATAATAATTTGAACAATTTGTTTTCTAATTGTCATGAAAAAAAGAGGAGTTTTTTATGAGCCACAATTCGACCGAATCTCAGTCAGTGCACATTTCACTTTTAGATTCAGTATTAAAACTAAAAACCTTTAGGAAAAAGTGTTAAATTTGACCTGCCGAACTATTTCAGTTTGTGAATTATTACAGATATGCGACCAATCAGTTTATTTGAACCATTCTAACAAGGATTGTAATTGGCTTGTTGTTGCGTGCTTTATGAAAGTAAAGAGCAAGCTTACGACACTGTTGTTCGCTTTAGAAATAAATTTTGCTCTGAAAATTGAATGTGATGCCTGGGGAGTTTAACGGATTCTTTACTATAAAACAAATGGAGTGCTTTGACTCAAGAAGTAGGGAGAAACACTCGACTACCACTAGTGTTTCTCCCTGCTCTTCTTTCGTGCTCTAACCGCTTTCTACGTGCTTTACAACAGAACAAAGCACAGTTGAGGCTTCTCTATGTATTTGTTAAGGAAACTCTTCACGTCACAATTTAATAAAAAAAATTTTTGATGGACCCACCTGTTTCCCCGGTTATGAAAACCATAAACAGCAGGAAAGCTGAAGGTAACAGGACCAATGATCCAAACATGTCGTTTCCTTTCGTTGATTCCTGTCGATCTGTATAAGGGAATTTAAGAGATACATTTAAGGCCTTGTGTCCGAGAGGAAAGTGTCGTTTGGTGTATCATAGGATTGCAAAGTGTAGTAACAATTATTCTAACATATGACACGGGTCTTGTAAACGCAAGAAGTTCGTACGTTTTTCGCTTCGTTTTTCAAACATTGAATATTATTTTAAAATGTTGATATGCCCTAAAGCAGAATTCAATAGGATATTTTAATTTTAGAATCGTACAAATTCACGATTTCCATCACAAACTTACGCAATTTACTGGCGGTGAGTTCTATTAAACAAAGATTTAAGCAAACTGAATCTACTACGCAGTCTTCAGTATGCAAGAAATTCGTTTTTTTTTCTAGCGTCTTAAGCAAATTTACATTTTTGAAATAAAATTTTGGTCTCAAAATATATTTTTGGTCGTTTTTGCCTTTTCTTTATTCATAGTTTTTTGGCCGGATCGCGATTAAGTGGTAAACTCGACACAATAGTGATAAAACCCTTTCTTCAAGCACGGGTTGAGTCCGTTATGTTATAAAAGAGCTGGTTCGTGCTTTTAGTTATGCGTATATCGAGTTATGGATGCACTTGGAAAGTTTAGAGAGCACTCAAGAAGCTAAAGTTGCTCGAGGCGCGGCCGAGAGTAACTCTTACGCTTATCTCGTGCTTTCCAAACTTCCCGCGTACATTCATAACTCGATATACGCACGCTAAGAATGAGCCAACCCCCCAATTTTCTTATAAAATATAAAGGGGGCAAGTCCTACGTAATTCCTAAGGAGCTACTATGGTAAAAAAATCCTTATGTACGCACTGCCATGCATCCATAACACGACGTGTGCAGTTTCACCTTATTTTAGCTGCAAGTGCCCGTTGAGTATAGCCGCGAGGTTTCAAACCTTTCAAAATTTTGTTTCCATTCCTCCTTGATTGAGATAGACCTTTTGGAGCTCAAAATGAAAAGCAGATATACTAAACAAAACTTATGAGAATGTAAGTCATCTCTCTGACTTTAAGTAAGGCTTTGCGACGTAGGGGTCAATTCTTTAGAACGGTAAATATTCTTTTAAGTTCGACATGTCGAACATAACATGTCCCAAAAATAATTTTCAATAGGAGATTTTGACTTAAATTATACATTTTTCACGAATTTCAGCGCAAAGCCTTGCAATTTTCGAATCGTAACTTCTAGTAAACACAAATTCAAGTAAGGCGAATCAACTTGGCGGGTCTCGTAAAGACAAAAAATTCGTACGTTTTTCGCTTTGTTTTTCGAACAGTGAGTATTGCTTTTAAATCTTGCTATGCCCCAAAAGTATTGTTAAATAGATGATATTAATTTCAAACCGCACAATTTCAGAATTTTCATCACAAACCTACACAATTTTCTGGCCGTGAATTCTAGTAAACAACGATACAAGCATGTTGAATCTACGACGTGTTCACGCACATGCAAAAAATTCGTTTTTCTCTTTAAGCTTTTTATCATCATACTTAAAATCCTTCAAATACATTTTTGGTCTAATATATTTCTTGGTCGTCTTTGCCTTATCATAAAGTCATAGCTTTCGGGTAGATCGCGATTACCTGGGAAACCCGACACAATAGTGATATTTTAAAAAACTCTTTCTTCCAGCACAAGTCATCCTTTTAGCTGTTCGTAGATCGAGTTATGAATACACGCAGGAGACTTTGAAAGCACCAGGGAAGCGCTATAGCTGCTGAAGGCACAGCCGAGAGCAACTTAAGCTTCTTGATTGCTCTCCAAACTTCCCGCGTGCATCCATGATTCAATATACGCATGCTAGGCATGAACCAAATCTTTAAGGTCTTGGTAAAGAGCGTGGCCCAGTACGAAGAAGAGTTTTAAAGATAACTTTGTTATTCTATACCAATTGTAGCCCTGAGTATGTTTTAGAATTGGCTCTAAGTTGATTGAAATAAATAAACCGCTAATGTCACGGGAGCGAGCTCTTTTTTGGCACAATTACTCCAAGATAGCACTAAAGTTTCAAAGTTGAGCTTTGTTGAATTCACTCTAGCGTGACATCCGACACTATCGACTATTCTTCATGAAATTAGCAAGTATCCGAGACGTGTGGTTTGTTTTTATGCTCACTTAAGTTTATATCAAATTCATAGAATGGGATTTTAAAACAAAGGAATCTTGTGGTTGGTTTTGTCTCTAACCGAGGAATTATGGCTGTGTTCGCTTAAATATTTCAGACAAAAAAGATGCAACTTATGTGCCTGTTCAGAGGAGAACTGATTTCAAGTCATTGAAGACCTTTTTTCCCGTGAAACATCGGTTACAATGACACATAATTATATTTATTATATTATTATTATTGGACTTGAAATAGGATAACCACCAGATACCTCACTAAAACATAACGGTTTCAAAGCGTATCACATTTCTGAACATGATAGACATTTCCGTCACTACATACTCAACCAAAACCATCATTTTCGATCCCTGATCCCAAGTATTTCGTAGGATAGTAGATAAAATCTAGTTGCCTATTAAGTAAAAAATGGTTTTGAAGAGTGATAGTGTTTGTCCCTGGTGTAGTTACTTACTTGTCAAGGTGTTGCTGCTGACATAAGTATGTAGATCAAGCAAATGAGATCTGGAGAGCTAACCCTTCAGACGTCTGCTTTAGAAACCCTTTACTTTGGCCAGTTTACTTTGGCCAATGGGCTATTTCCGAATTACCTTTAGCCTCTTTTTCATAACAAGGCCTGGTGCTTGTATGAAAATGAATTTAATTTGCATGTGAATGAAAACTTATAATCCTATGAAGGGTTGTGGACCAGGACTCGCTTTGAAAATAAAGGGCTATTTACATAAGCTAATTATCTTGTTATACCCCCAGCCGACACAGCATCATACTATGTTTCTGAAGAAACTTACTCTCTGAGGTCTGGAATTGCTCAGCTACCGAGGCACTAATGATCTAAGACCATCTAAGATGAGCTACGTTTTAAGGAAATGGGTGTTACTAAATTTAGGCCCGCGGCCTCGACGTCCGACCTCATCAAGACCTGTAGCCATAACAGGTTAGCCAAAGGGCAATAGATTCTAAAATGTCGGAATATTGCGCTATTTTAAGTTCACAGAAGGTAAAAATGTCCATTGTTTTCACGATAGAGTATCGCTACTTGAGAATTTTTGGTGACAAATCTTACTTGTCACAGAAAATAAAGGGCTATTTACATTAAGCTTATTATCTTGTTATACCCCCAACCGACACAGCATCATAATATGTTTCTTAAGAAACTTACCCCCTGAGATCTGGAATTGCTCAGCTACCGAGGCACTAATGGTCTAAGACCATCTAAGATGAGCTACGTTTTAAGGAAATGGGTGTTACTAAATTTAGGCCCGCGGCCCCAGCGTCCGACCTCATCAAGACCTGTGGCCATAACAGGTTGGCCAAAGGGCAATAGATTCTAAAATGTTGGAATCTTATTCTATTTTAAGTTCACAGAAGGCAAAAATGTCCTTTGTTTTCACAATAGAGGATCGCTATTTGAGAATTTTTGGTGACAAATCTTACTTGTCACAGATCCAATTTATTAGATAAATGTGATTTTTGGTCAAACGCAGAAATTAACCCAAAACCCTGTTACCGAAAACGTTTAATTCAGTCTTAACTCAGTCCGAAATAATTCCAAAATCGTCCAAGAGAGCAAATCGAAGTGGCAGCGAACCCCTAGGCTCGTAAATTGAACTATCCCGGAGGGATGAAACGTCGAGGCCACTGAAAGGACTTCGTATTTTAAAATCTACCCGTATAAGGAAGAAAATGTTTTATCAATATCAGTCTACTAGCGGAAACATGTTATCACATAGAAATATATTACAAACTTTGGCAATGGACAGTACAACCCCGCTCAAGTGAAAGGTCCCAGGAGCGATTCCAAGCGATCACGATTTCTTCTCCAATTAAAATACACGTTTTTCTGGTTTTTTTCAGAACAGCACCATTTATTGCGCAGAAATCGACATTTAAGCAGCCATTACCGAAGCACAGCGTTTGTCTCTCCTTTCCCAGCTTTTGCAAAAGGGGAAGGTTCTAATCATGCCTGAGAGCAGCTCATCGATTTTGCGTTTTCGACGTTCATGCATTCAATTTTGGGACCAAGATGGCGTATATACAAGGCATCTAAATAACTAAATGTGAGACGGCTTATAGCCATTGAGCGATATATTTATCCGACGGAGGGAAGATTGAATTTTTGGTCCTAACAACAACTCAGAAGTGACTTTTGACCATATTTTTTAATTGAAAAGTAACCCAGCGCCCAGTTAAAGTAAACAGAATTTCTTAATGCTTGAGAAATTATTGTGCATTCTAATTCGTTCTCAGAACAAAGCACGATCGTGAAGTGAAGACCGTATTAACGCATGAATACTCATTTTCAAGCTGAATTTGCAGCAGTGTAGGCAGAACTTTAGAAAATATTGTAAAAATTGATTATTTAGCTTTTTCATTCCTGCTAGGATTCCCAATCGCAAAACGTTCTAGAATTTCAGTGCTATCATCCACCATGAAGCTGGAAAGCCGCGAAAGGTAAACATTAAATCTAATCTTGAGAGATCTGTCAGTAAAGCGATAAAAGAAAATAATATACGCAGAATATCATGAGTTTGAAGAGAGAGAGAGTTTTTCATCGTGAAGTTACTTACTTGTCACGGTGCTGACTTATTTTTTTGAAGATCAGGCAATTGAGATCTGGAGCAGTTCAGTTACAGCGAGGCACTAATTATCTAAGACCATCTGAGGTGGGGACTACGTTTTAGAGTAGTGGGTGTTGCTAAAATCAGGCCTGCGGCCCACGTCTTACCTCATCAATGTCCCCAGGCCATAACAGGTTGACCTGAGGCCAACGCACTCGAAAGACTTCGAATCTTATGGTCTGTTAAGTTCATATGTGGAAAATTCTCTAAGCTTTTATATGTTACTTTTTTTTTCCAGATTATCAACCCATAAAACTTTGGTGCTGATTGTTCAGAGAATGGGGGAGGTTTTAGTCATTCCTAAGTGCAGCTTATCGATGTTATGTTTTTCGGCGGTGGATTATTCGCTATTGGGACCAAGGCGACGTACAGGCAAGGCCTATTAATAATGAAATGACAGGCTTATTTCCCTCGAACATTATATTTATCCGATGGATATTTATCTTGATGGGGTCATAATAACAACTCGTAAAATGGCTGTCAGCGAATTTTTTATTTGAAAATCAACCCTGATGCGACATAGCAGAGATATAAAAATCACCAAGACTAGAATAATTTTATGAGTAGAGTGATACCCTGGTGCCTGCCCATCTGAGTGCGGGGTGAATCCAGAGGGTCATATGAATAATAAATAGGGTGTGGTTACATTTTCAACAACGAAGTATCGCACCGCAAAAAAAATAAACTACTCACTACTTGATGATGAGTTTAAAGGTGCAATTCCTGAAAACTATCTTAAATGTTCAAGAACTCAAAATCGACGGCAAAGAGAATGGCAGGAAGCGCTTTCACTTTTTTCGACAAAAAATATGAACAAATTAATGTCATCGTGACACGAAGTTTCGGCTACAGGTTCCCATGTTGGAAGGATAAAAGTACCTGCCTGCTTCCATAAGCTGTGACAAGGGAGTTTAATCTTGTACAACTTTTCCTCAAATTTTGGTAAGGAAATCTCTGAGACAACCTAAGTGTCACAACGAAGCGCAACTTCAACTTTTTTCTTCAGCAAAAATCTCATCAAAGTGACGTCGTAGTAGAGCGAATTTTTTTAGCTGCAGGGTGCTATCTATGAAATGGGAGAGAGCTGCCTGCTTGCTTCCCAGTAAACTTTGATGAGGGTCTGGTTTCAAAAAACTTTCAAAAAGTCTTTTTAGCAACCTAAACGTTCTAGTTATGATATTTTTGGTTTCCCCTAATATGAAGTCATGTTATTACGAGGCAATATCTCGCTAATTGATACTAATTCTGTGACTGATCACTGAAAACCGAGTCGATTACATATCCCTTACTGGAGATTTGTAAATTTCCCTCACAACATAGTTAATTGGTTTGCATTAGAATTATAAATATTTCGTCTCGGAGCAAAAAGAGCAGAGATCATTTAAGCCATCTTCATGAAATGAATTTCAGTATGAGCCTGCTGTAGCTGTTTCGCCGTGGGCGAGTTTGTCATTTTGAAAACTGAGATACAATTTGACATATTTTGTGATTTTTTATGTGAAACAAAGGAATGATAACCTGAAGCCAACTCTTACTGGAAAGATTAAAAGAATACCGTGATGTTAAAGAAATATATGCTCAAATGTCAATGTTTGCGGCCTGCCTGAGCTCATCTGGTCATTTTCTGAAAGCTGAGGCAAGTCACTCCAGTTTTGTCTATTTAGAAGTTTTAGTGGCTACCGAAAAAAATGAAGGCTAGGCGCAAACTAAGAAACCTAGTCATGCAAGGTCACGGCAAAGAAGTTCATGATGAAGTTAAAACCTATTTGTCCGTCTCAGCCCCTTTAAGGGCACATCAAACCCTGTGCATTGGTGAGGGAAATATGTTTTTCAATAAAACTCTTAACAATTAGTTCGTTCGTCAGCGTGTGCACATCCATATAAAGCACGTGGGAGGTTTTAGATAAAATAAGAAGTGTAACAGTTGTTCGCGGTATAGCCGCATGCAACATATTTTAACGCAGTACGTGATAGGTTGTTTTCCGGGGCCCAATGAGACATACGAGAAAAATGTGCAGAATTAGTTCAGAAACAAATTGAAGAATAAAGATAAAAAATGTAGAGTCAGTCTCTCTCTCCCTCTCTCTTTCACCCTTTCTCTTTTTGAAGAATTTTTCCATGCGCCTTTTTACTAACAGAAAAAAACAGAACGTTCATTGTAATGTTTATTCTTCAATTTTCAATCTAGAGATTTAATTTGATTACACAAATAGCAAATAATTTCCAATTTTTAGCTACTCCGTCAGCTCGAGAAAGTCTAGTGACAGGCATTAATAAGCCATCCTGCACCTTGGAAAAACATTTGAGGGCTGAGACATTTCCAAATAGAACTTGGGGTACTATATCCTCGTCAGTTTCACTTCGACACTAAACCCATTTTTCAAATTTCTAAAGTGAACGGTTTGGCCACTTATATCCACGTTAGGTGTGTAACTTGCAGGTGTACCATGGACTTTGGTATCGGCAACAGTTGTTTGTACTTGATTCCTGAGCGTTACTGATACAATTTTTTCTGTACTTTCAGAGGTGTACAGCAAACTTTTTCCCACATCTCTTGAATCTGTCAGAGTACCTGCACCACTCAAAGCTAAGTCGGGATAGGTGATCGCGAGATGGATGAATTGCGCTGTTTCCTCCACCATTATAAGACACTCTCCGGAACTCACATTTGTTATTGGCCCATCACTTGGCAAAGAGCTCGCACTTCTAAACATGACGTAACCTGTAACTGGATGACTGAGGCCTGACCAAGACTTGGGTGATTTGAGAAATTGAACAATGTGTGCGCGATCATCCATCCTCAAGACTTTGTAGACCTTGTTACCTGCGGTGTCTTGGGCCGTTTGGAGGTCACTCAGTTGCGTATGATAAGATGCAGTCGGTATCAAGACAGCATACTCGTAGCTGGGGTTAGCCGAACTATGTTCAAACCACGCCGTACCATACTTTCCAGATGTGCTAGTACTTCCATCATCTTTTTTGGAGGTCTGAGTTGAGACAGTTACCTTTAATATTGGACTACTGGTCCTGGGTATGTAATAGAAGTTTCCTTTTGCATCTGTAAGAGAAGTGCTGGAGGACGTCGATGGGACGTGATTATAATTAGACGAAGCGTCCTTTCGTGATCCATCAACCTTGATAAACTGCGAGGAAGAAAGCTTGTCTTGAAATAATGTTGTTTGAGCAATTTTCATGTTATTTCTTTGAAGTAAAATATCACTTCCCAAGCCAACTAAAAGGTTTTCAAACATGAAAACTGACTTTTTGAATTGAAATCTGATGTTCCCTCGCCAGTCCGAGACATCATATTCCGGTTGCTTAAAATTCATGCCAAACAGTCCGTTCTTCGAGGTCATAGTGCCCCCAAAAGTGAGTCCTCCCGCAAATCTGCGTTTATTGTAGAATCTCCCGGTTGTACCTATATTTAATTCATCTATGTTTGAATTCCCCAAGGCGATAGTAGTAGCCCCGGGAATTTTGGACCAATCCCATCCGGTATCAATATCATGATGCTGAAGGGCTGCTTCGTCATTTGCGATAAGGAGAGCACCATGACTGGCAAATAATCCAAACACATTTTCGTTCGCTGAGGTTTCATAATCCCAGACAAAGTTATTGAAACCTTTTACAGTCACTGCCCAGTTCTTACGCCGATGTATGGAAAGAGCGGCGAAGTTCTTGGACCAATGACCTTCAGGGGACTGCTCTTGTGATTTGCCTTGTGATACGGCAGTAGAATTTACCTATTAACGTAAAAGCAGACTAAAATAACATTTTGAGCATGTTTCATTTTGAGTGATGAATACTTCTTGGAAATTCAATTTGATTGTTACACTACATTTCATTTTTTTATTTTAGTTTTTTTTCGATTTCTTCACCGAGCTCAATATTAACCATCTTTCTTATTTTATTTTCCAAGATATGATACTATCGATATTGTTGATCCTGGAAGTTTGCAGGACGCGTGCGATATAAGAACTTCGTAATGAGCCTTGCTTACCATAGAGTATGTGGCTCAGTGGTAGAGCATCGGAGCGCGGCATCTAAGGGTCTGAGGTTCGATTCCTCATGAGGACTCAGAATTTATTCTTTGTACCACGCTCGTTAGAAGACGAAAAACATCTTTCTCTGTTTCTTAACCAAGCTCCAATTTCACCATCTTTCTTATTTCATTTATTTCATTTTTTGTGACGGACAATGGTGTATGCAAAGCATGGATGTTGCTGTTGGCATCATGTTTTATAGCAAAGAGGGTCATCGCCAATTAATAATGAACATCAATAAGTTCCATTTTTAAAGGGGAACGATACTTACCGCTTCCATTATTTGCAGAGATCCCAGACTGTTGAAATAGTACTTATTTTTGTTCGGTGCTCCATCTTCTAGAAAACTTTCGACAGATGGGTCATTGTACAACCTCAGGAACCATTCTGGATTATTCAAACTGCTTACACTTACACCTGTTGGCACTGAAGTCGGTAAAGTAGCAGGATAAGCCACACTGATGTAAGCATAGGCCGGTAGATTCTTCACGAGAACTTTGTTCGAGTATTCTGGGTAACGTCCGCTTACACTGGGTGGAGTGGAGTATTTGACTGCCATGAGTCGCAGTGCTTCTAGTCCTCCTTTGATATGGTTCTCGCTTGTTGAAGATAGGGCGAACACAGTCCCTCCCAGAAGATATTGAACTAGAGCTGCATTTTGAAGGGCTGGTGGGCCGTAGGCTGATCCATAAAACGATTTATGGTGATATACCAAGTAGTCTGGCTTTATTAGTCCTCCAAGACCTTTATTGATAGATAACGCATTATTCTGCCACCGAATTAAGGCATCCATATCACGGATTTTTTCTTTGATGGCGTCATCGGTATCAGTCGGCATCGCAAGCACAATAATAAGTCTATAAAGCATTAGCGTGATCATACGGTCAGCAGTTGTTCCTTGAAATTCAAAAGTTGGCGTTTGATAGATCTCTCCAAAGTCGTTGAACCACTTTGCTGTATTTATCAAATCCATCAATGTGCTTCTACTCAGCGATTCACTGAGGAGAAACAGAGAGTGCATGAACCCAGCACCGTCAAGGTTCATTTCATGGTCCAGGGATCCTAATCCACTACCATCTGTAAATCCTTGATCTTTAACAAAATCAAGAAGCTTGTTTATCCTACTCAGCCGATGGCTGTTAAGGGTTTCTATTGCAGTCTTTATTTGATCCACAGTCAGCGTAGAAGAGCTAGGCAGGTTCGACTCAAAAAATGCCTTCATATTGGCGTTTTTTCCTGCAATGGTCTCTATCGCTCTTGCTCTCCTGCTACCTGCATTGTTTAACTCTGACTGCTGTTCTGTGGCAACATCTGTAATCTCATTCGGACGAGAGCTTAGATGGTATTCTAGTGCTAATGGTAAAAGATTTTTAATCATAATATCTCCAAACTTTGTGCTAGGCTCACAATTTCTGCAAAACAAAGGAGGTCCTACAATGTCTCCAGTTACCGAATCAAAGCTTAAGTTATCGTACTCATCATGTGCTCTCTTGAATTTTCTTACAAGATCACTCCATCGTTTTTCTAGAGCCGGGCTGCGACTAGGGTAATTAGGCGACGTTACAGTCTCATCCGAATACCAGTTCTTTAGCCGGCTTTTTATATGATCCAAATGGTTTCTTTTTTGTGTTTCAGTAGTAGCAGGTGGGTCAGGGACACTTTCGGCACCCCACCTATACGTCTGTTGCCAAAAATCTGAGTTGTCATACCAATCCTCACCAAATGGACGGATGGGAGGAACGATTTTGTCCCGTGATTGCCTTCTAATATTACAGTTGAACTCGAGCTTGTCTATATAAACAGTTTGAGCTCCGTTTCCGATAAAGTTGACCTCATTGATAACAGTTGGGCTTTGTAAGCTATTACTTTGTTTCTTACATTCTGCAAACGCGACCCAAATCCCACGCCATCCTTCAAAGTCATTTGCTGTAAAACCTCCAACAGTGGTAGCAGAATCTTTTAATTCCACTTGCAATGTATGTCCTGACGTCGATCCTTTGTAGATCCAGACTTTCACGCCCCCTTTTCTCAGACAACTGTGAGGAATGGTAAACGTTGACGATCTTAACTGCAATGTTGATGCGCCAGTGGTTACCCATTTCAGAGATGATGATCCGTGTTTCACAGTCTTTTTATCGTTAGAAAGGCTTATCGTTCCAGTCGATGGCGAGGCAATGGTCTGAAAGCATCCTAACTGCGCTGCACTTTCAAAGTCAAATGGCATATTGAAAGAGCAAATAGATTTAGATTGGGCTGAAAGAAGAGGCGTACGGGCGGATTGGCATTTAACAACGTTCTTTAGCCTTTCTGATTCAAAAGATAACCCTTATACCACGTGATCTAAGCTAGTGGTCAAAAAGTAGTAATGATTTTATCTATGCCTCCTTGACGGCAATTAAACATCATTTTCAATATCACAAATAAAGTACCTATTCGTTTAACTCATCATATCATAGTTGCATGAAAAAGTGAAATTCAATTGATGCACCACAGCTTTGAAACTACCCCTCTTGGGTTAAAGGCAAATGGTTGGTTATTACTGAAGCCCTACTCTCATTTAGTACTTTCTGTCCAGTTCGAATGTCTGTTAAGCGGATTTTAAACGGATTTTTTTTTTATATATACTATAAGGCAAAACTCCAATGTGCTGAAAATTAACCTGAATAATGGCAGATGAAGATCTCCAAAAGATATGTGCTTGGCTGTCAAGTTTTCATTCCATTCTCTTTGACGAGGGGCTCACAGTCGAAAGATCAGCTTTAGAAAATCTGCAGATGCGTAATTTGCGTTACCAAATCAGTTGACAATAGCAAATTATTAAAAAGTTTCCAATGCGATTCTCATATTTTGAGGAGACGTATCTTGCTGTGTTCGGCGATTACTATCATCTTGGCTTTATGATTTAATTATGATACCATATTCTCTTGGGTATGGTGCTACACTAGCTTGTCAGTCCCGCATAGGTTCTACCGTTAAGATGCCTTTTAAAAGTGACAACAGACTCACCTCGAACGCAAGTTTTAAAAACCGTCAGGAACAGGAGGAATATTTGCAGCAAAACCAAGAAGCTGAACATCTTCTTTGTTTGGGCCTGTCGATGGGTAACAATTTTCGTATTTATTTCTGACCCATAGGTCCAGTCGAATGACTGCCATAAATTGAACCATATCAGGAATATGTATTTGCCTATTGATGTGCAGATTGTGATGGGTTAAATGTACGTTTGACATGCCAATCAAAATCTAACTCCTGTGATAAACGCTTCTCGCAAATCCATCGATTAACTAACGATTATGATTTAAAGCATTCTGGAGATGATCATCATTGTCAAGATCTAAATTTTTCGCATGAACAACAATGCCCCAAGTTAATTATAGCTACAGTTTGAAATTTTACAAGATTCCATTGCTAGCCTTGATGTTTTTTTCCTTATTTTGGCCATACAATTTTATAACTTTACATTAAATCGTCTATCTAAAAGAAAAACAGGATGGCGACAACGAATAAACTTATCTTGGCTGGCCTTGGTCTTTGATGTTTGATGTTTAATAACTCAAACCCTTATCATTGTTTAAAAGGAAACAAGATCACATCAGTTGTTCAACTTACCTCACAGGATTTGCAGGACTACTTAACTAACCTTGGTGTTTTATTTTTAGCCGCAATGTTTGATAACCACGACAGTTGTGTTAAACTTGCCCCGTGTCTCTTTTTTCAGGCTCCACGCCCAGGCATAAGAGCTAAGAACGTTGAGTAATAAAGAAATATTTGGTGCTTTTTATACCTTGTCTTTCAAATGACTCATCATTGAATCAGTGTTACAGCAGGGCAGAATTATCTCCATGACAAGTTTACAGGTGTAGATTCCACAAAATGAAAGGACGCCCCAATGAGATATTTGGCACTTGTGACGCTGTATTGACTAGTTCTTCCTCCATTGAGTTGAAATTTCCTCTTATTGTTCCTCGAATTACCACAGAATCTTCTCATATGCCTTGATTTAAAATGTATCTCCTTGTAGACAACTAAGATCTAAGGTATACTGTAAACGTTCTTAACAAGTTGAAGAAACGTGCCTTTACCCTAACTATATTTCACGATTTTCATTATTATTTATGACTGAGATAAAGTAAAAAAATCTGTTCCATTGTTGAGCAGGCAGTGGCCCACGTGGTGATCTCGCTGGTACATGCAGCTGAAGAACAAACGGTTGCTATTTTCAGTTCTCGCAGAGCTGAAATTTTTGCGATAGCGATAAATTTCTCTCTAATCTCTTAATCTAATAATCTTTTCTTGCTATTGCGGAGTTTTTACCTTAAAAGACAGCTAGAGGAAAGGATATTTTAAAGAAATTTCCCCGAAATACGATTCAAACTCTGCAAATTTCATGAAAAGATGTAAAAGAGCAAAAAAAGCAGCGGGCGGTATACACCTGTATACAATAGACAGTAGGGGCTTAGGGACAGTGAAAAACAAAAGGATCTTTTGAGAAAAGGCGATGGCATAGTTCGAATTCTGCGATTTTGGACAGGGCATTCCTAGCCATGAGCAAGATAGGACAGACTTTCAAGTTTCAATGTTAAAATATCATTACTTTCTCAGTTTCATTTAATTTTTAACCAGGAATGCAAATCCCGAAACCGAGTCGAAAATCGGTTTCGTTCTTAGGTTTGGAAATAGTATCAACTTGCATAACATAGATTCGAAACCCCTAATCCAAAGATATGAACTCAATGCATGTAATGAGTCACCAATAAGTTTCAAGCTTCTGTTCTATCTCACCACCAACCATTCTAACCAATTAATGTGCCGGCCGCTAAATAGAGAGGTCTGATATTTCAATCTTTATAGGAACTCATATTTTGTCCTCTTCCCACTCTCTTGCCAAACTTTGCGACTAACATCTCCCTTAGTTCGTTGACAGAGCTTTAATTTAGGCATCTTTCCTAATTCTTTCTTGACACACACACGATGACTTGAGGGTGAAGTTTCTTTGTTCGATACTCATAATCGTTCACAATCGTACTTCATTCTTTTATCGCTTATGAAGGAATTAGGAGATCTCAACGGTAGAGACAGCTGATCAACGATGCTATTTCACACTTCCCTTGTGTTCTTTCTTTGGGATGTTATAATCTCCCAATACAAGGAGGGGAATTTTATTTGATCATATTTTGCATGTCCCTTTTATGACATGAAAATCTCTCAGCTGTCAGAGGTTGACAATGCTTACTCTTCAGAATTCGGGCTTACCCATGTAAACTATAATAATCGTAGCCTTTATTCTAAGATTCTTTTCCCTGTTATTTAGTTTTGGATGTCATTCCTTGTCATTAGGTGGAACAGGGATGTTGTAGTAAGAAAAACTACTCTTCTTTCTTGGTCATGCAATCAAACTACAATTTCAAGTCAAGTCATATTCTTTACAGTATGCGAAGGGGAACAGGGTACTTTTCCTTTTTTTCTTTTTACTGGTTCAATCCCAAACGAAAAAAAAAACAAAGAATGGGGCGGAGATCCCGATAAAAAATGAACCGCGTAATATGTAAAACTCCCCCCCCCCCACGTTTAGGGCCCTCTTGTAACAATGACCTTTCCTTGTGGAAGATGACTTCCTGTGGTTTTGATTGTTCAGTTTCTGCGTTTTCAACACATTCTTGAAAGCTGATGTAATTTTCGTTTTGAGAAAGAAGTCAGGGTTTGAATTCGCCACAAAAGAGAGGTCACGGTAAATGAATACTCAGGAATTAAGAAGTTCTCATCAAATTAAAAGGGAAAAAGAAAATCAGTTAATGACGTGAGTTTTCATTTGCTTAAGCCCTTACAATAGGTCCGATGAATAATAAATGTGGTCAATGTGGAAGCTTAAGTCCATGGCATTACCTCACGAATGTTGTCCAACACTCAGGAAATCGTTAGAGCTCGATCTCTAATTACCTGTCCTTCCGTTTACCATGTATTTTCTTTCGTATCATAATAGCGATCTAGAACGTTCAAAGACCATGGTATGTTGACAGAACGCAGCTCAGAAACAAAGAAACGAGCAAAATTGATTACTTCTTCCTCTCTTAAATCTCCATCCTCATTATCTTGTGACATCCATGCACCAAGATACGTCAGTAGACCTGTGTCGCTCGAGAATTGTTTGCCTCGGAAATCGTTTTTCTAACTTTAGTTTGGCCTTAAGGGACACCTTCTCCCCTCCAAAATTTCTGCCCATCTGGATTTTTGTTTGGCCCTGAGGCATAAATGTGCCACTCGGCCATCATATGAGGATCATTAATATAAATTGATTGATTTATTGTAGTAAATCCTTGGCGGTTTTTCCTGGAGATACCAAAATCAGTACTCTCTGGGCGTTCATGCCACCTGTTTCTCTTGCTGCCACTACATCCGCAGTCCATCGGCTGTACTTGTCGCAGTTGCTCCGACATTCATCGATTCCCAGTTCGATAAAATAGTCTATAGTCCCGGTCTTTTAACTGCTTTGCTACTGCTTTCCATTAGGACATATAACCGTTGTGATCTTCCTCTGTGGCATAGACCTCTGCTTGGTGATGAATCCAGGACATGATTGGAATCACAGCAGTAAGAGCAGTTAGCCGCGGTGTAATTATGAGAGTACAGGTCTTCCATGCATCGAAGCCTTAAGTTTTTGAAGCCTTTATCACGGATGTCTTTGATATTCTGCTAAAAATTCTAATGCATTGGGCTCTTCGTCTTGAATCAGTTTGTAGAAAACCCTGGCCCAATCAGCTTTTGATATCGTTTGGCAGAGAACGGCGTTGGCAGAACGGCAGGGTATGAAATGGCAAAGATTACGACAATGACAGCGCCTTTTACCAAGAGCGTGGACAGAGTGATGTGAAGTTTCGGGGTAAGTTGATGAAGGATTGTTGACATCTTTGGATATTTCACTATCAAATAATTGTCATCTTTGATGTAAAAAACAAACAAAATTGTCAGTATATTTTTTGAATGATTAGAGTATATCAAGCTTCCAAATGATTGAGCTGCGAGTTCGAATAAAAAATGCACTGTGGTGGAATCTCGTTTTTTTCGTTAGGAAAGAAAAGGTTCGAAAGTAATTTTTTAAGTGTATGATTAAGATAAATAGTCAGAGAAGGTCCCTGATCTTAATAAACTGGAGGGTAATTTTTGGCCCATTCTTCTCTAATTTAAGGCTCTTTAAAGCGAGGTCGCGTTCAAATTTGCCTCACTTCACTACAAGTTCATATGCAGATTACACACCTCACCTTCTTGTGCTTTCATTTACATAATTTACGTTCATTGATAGCTGAGAGAATCATTTAATCCTCTCACCGTTCTTACAATTTTCTATTTCTTTTCATAATTTCGGTGTGCGAGGCTGTCACCTCTTTTGTACCACTGATCTCTAGAAACGTCAAAAAAAAAAAAAAAAAGATTGACAGTGAACACTGGAGGGAAAAATTGTGATACGGATAACAGTTTCTCTTTAACATGGTAACTGGCGACAAATTTTCCCCCTTTTTGTCCCAGTTCATTCCTTTTAGGTTAAAGAATCCTAAAAGAGCAATTAAATGATATATTGTGCAAAACTAAATTTTGGACGCTTCATTGACAATCATTTTGAAAACGTTCCGATCCAGGTCACGTGATGTGATAAGTCACACGTGTGTAAGGCAGTGCAAAGGGTCATGTTAAGACCTGAAAGTAACAACTTCGCCCTAGCTATCCAGAAAATATTTCCATTTTAAGTCCAGTGCAGGGACTTGAGGAACAAAAATTTTGAAGGATATAGTCATGGCATCCTCCTGCACAGGTTGCTTGAGCTTACTTCCCACCTTCAGAGGCCGAAAAAAATCGTTTTTTCTCTTATTTTACGAAACTGATTTCAAACATTTAACCTAAAGTTACCGAAAAAACTTGAAAAACGTAATTTCAAGTAATAGTTTTTAAATCAGGAAGGTGTCATAATCTCGTACCTGGACGAGTCTTTTGATGAAATTTTCGCGGCAACCGCTCATCTTGGTGCCCGTTTTCCAATTCATTTGCACATTTTGTTTACGTCGCGCACTTCACAAATTCACATGTGGAAGCTCTTTACTTATGGAAAAATCTTTACTCATGGAAAAATCAAAAGCGGAAGAAAGTTAACTAAAAAAAAACAGAAACAAAAAAAAACAGAAAAAAAAAAACAGGTTCAAAGAAGAGAGAAAGAGTACCATTCTGTCAAGAAAAGAAAAAAATCCTTTATGAAGCGACTGGTCCTGGCGGAGCTCTACGCTGGCGTCCAGATTTCGAGCAAAGAAGTCGCCGTCAAACCTAAATTTTTCAAACATAATGCTAAAAACGAGGTTTCCTTTCATTTATGCAAGTATTAGCCGTGATACAAAAACATTAACAATCGCCTCGATTCGTTGTCTTGCTTCTCAGCAAATTTTCCGATTATCCATTTTTAGCGCGGGTTTTTCCTTTGCCTTTGGGAACTTTGCCCGTTATTGTGTCGTCCTCCTGAACGCTCCACTGAGCGATCGAGATAAAAAAAAAAAAAAAAGTTTCTGTCATGGTTTACTTTTCCCGCGAAATCTTGATCTAGCGTCAGTGACGCCAGGAGGTCTCATCATCCCATTGGAGGCGAGATAATCTCCTGGCGTGGCGCGAGTTGTTTGCGAACCTTTACTGACGAGCTGAAATCTCGCGTTTGATTTTGGGACGAATACATCCGCTTTGAGCGAATTTATAGGGTATATAGATTTGATCGATTTTCGTCAAATTTCGCTAAAACATTTCAGGAATAATAACAAACAAAAGTATCAGGAAATTTTGATATTTGAAATATTTGTCCCGTAGCGTCCAGTTACGCAAAACGCTTCGCATATTTACTAGTTAACTACTCCAAGTTTAGATTTTGATACCTAGACAACCAATCAGAATATCGAAAATGAATAAGACTGTGCAGCCAATTTGCTCGTGCTGCAGTATCCAATACCCGATAAATTCAACAAAAGAACCCTCGGTCGTTTCACGTCTTACCGTCCCCTGACACTTCCTAAAAGGAAAACTCGCTTAAATTATATTTGTATCGTAACCTGCAGTTATTAAGCTTTCTTCTGATATATCCTTTGCTAGGATTTTAGTGAAACTAGCGCGCGTACGAATTTTCTCCGAAGGTAGGAAGTAACCTTGAGATTGAAGTAGAGTCAGGCCTATCAGGCGAGGAAACGGAGAACCTCAAAGCTGATCAACGATCAGTTGTTTAATCTTAGATAAATTTAATGGAAATTACCCGTGTCATGCAACCGTAAGTTGACCAAGCAGCACGTGGGTAGTTAGCATGCGGGAATGGAGGCGAATTGGAAAATCCACGCAACACGCAGGCGATCATAGGTGTTCTACTATTCCTCTTGACCTCCTGACCTTCATTATTTATTTGTGTTTTTCCCTTCTCTTTTCAGTGCAAGATCACAATCTTACGTGGATAACAAACCTGCATGCTACTGAATTTGAGACCGGTGAAAAAATAAATCTGACGTTAACTTAAAGATCCTAATCTCTGGCATGAGAATCAGCAGAAAAAATGTCTGACATGAGACGACAAAATGATTTATTTAACATTTATTACCAGTGCATCAAGTATCGCAATAAGCTGACTTTGATATAATATACTAAAATACATGGCATATAGGCAAAATTTAAAACCTTACACGAGAAACCGAAACAAAAACTACCTTTGGACTATATAACTTAAATCTATAAAATGCTACACCGTACAGGCCTACTCTCAACGAGATTAAACATATTTAAATTATCAGAACATTAATAAAATGATTGCTGTTTCCCTCTCTTGATGGTAAAAAATGCTGGCAACAGTTTCAACTGCACTCATCTTGACTTGTAGAATTCTTATCTAACCTGCATCCAGTACAGTATAGCAACTTTCTTAACAAAGAGTACACTCTTCTGACCTGCATTCAGTACAATAGCAACTTTCTAGACAAAGATAACACTCTTCTGAAAAGCAACTCTTGATCCTGAAAAATTTTTTTACTCTTGTATACGTCATGGAAAAGGGTTTTAATCGGTCTCCCCTATATAACCTTTATAATATGACTAACATATAGTGAAATCTGTCTGACAGGCTAATGTCTAAAAGAATGCTAAGAACTTTTATTACTACAGGAAGTTGTTCAGCTCTTTTACCAAAAAGCAAACCCGTTGTACAGTCACAAAGCACATACATTAATAAACAAAGCCTTCTTTGCTAAATCATAAACAATGGAGAGGAAAATATCCATCTGCCATGTGGTACCTAACCTGTAACGAACTGGAATCATTCTTGATATGAAAAAAAAAAACTTTTGAATCAATTTTTCTTTTTGGAAAGATAAAAAAAGGCTCTAATTCTTTAGTTTATGACTACACACTGAGTTAGATGCCAACTATGCACTGAAACTTACAACAACTATAATCTAGAAAAAAGGAAATATCAAAACTGTGACAACAGTTTACACAACCAAGGGAGCCTTGTCATGAGTCTTTGCTGTTTGCTCTGTGAACATGGCCTGTCCAGCATAAGTACCCTGAGGGTAAGCACTCTGAGGGTAAGCCCCTTGGGGGTAAGCCCCTTGGGGGTAAGCCATTGGAGCCCCTCCGCTAACCTGCATGGATGAATGAGAGACCACCACACCAGTGGGGGCCATTGTTGGCTGAGCAATAACCATCATGGGGGGATCCTAAGAGAAGCAAAGATTTGCTCAGTCATTATGTTACTCACTGCTGTTTTCAAAATAACTGGCCAGCATAAATAACTTACAAACAGAATGCCTGTCATACAAGAACATGTTGTCAATAACTCAATGAGGTATTTAAAACATATCATTACTAGTAGCAATGGACTACAACATACAAAGATATGAGGTTCAATTGCTTGAGGTGAACTCAGATTCTTTCTTGTCCACCACTCCTCAAAAACTGAACATCTTTCTTCGTGGTTTCTTTTCAACAATATTTTCAACAAAATTTTCAACAAAATTATGCTATTATGATTTCTAATGTTCATGCATCATTTAGTGCTTTCAATCCTACAAATCTCTAAATGCCTCTCTACTTACAGGTGGGGCACAGCAAGTTGTAACACAGCCCAAAATTGATCCAGCCAGGGCCAAAGCAGTGGAGATGTAGCAGACAATCATGATCACAACAATCACAGCTCTGATGCTGCTCAGGTAGGAGCAGTCATCCACTGCAGTAAAGAGTGTCATTTTAGAGATATTACCTCTAACAGTGATCAGAGAGGTGGTTCATTGAGCTTTATAGAGATGAAGTAAAACTTAAATAATGTAAAAATTACCTTAATTGCTACTATTTTTATTATTGAACTACCCTCATCATTATTTGCATTGCCATTCTCCTGTAATTTTGCAGACGAGAGTTATAAAGGATTACATATATACAGTATTTTTGTCTCCCTTTTGCAGTCTGTGTTGGCTAGAAACTTAAAATTTTGACACCAAGTTACTGAAATGGGTTCTTCACCCCACTTATAAATTCACTTAACCCTTTAACTCCCAGATCAAATTTGTAATTCTCCTTACTGTCAACTATACAATTCTTATAATGTTAGTTTGGAGAACTTAGTATTGGATCAACGAATCTTCCCCTGATTGATTTTTTTCTTTATTCTCATAACTCATCTAGTTGATATCATATTGATATTGTATGGGGAACTTCTGTCCTGGTCACTTATGGGAGTTAAAAGGTTAACTTAAAAAGAATATTTACACAAAGCATTGTGCAACAATGTGTAGCCATGGGGAAGTTTTGCAGGACTCCAAAAAAATCCAAAGAGCATGAAAGAAAAGTGATACTAAAGTAGAGAAAGATGCAAATTGCAACTTTATATGCCTATAATTGTGCTACCAAGTGTCTTCCTCTCAATTGTAACAAACAAGTTGATTTTTCAGAATGTTGATCTTGTGACACTATGCAATAAACCTCTGCAGTTGATCCTGCTGAGAAGTTTTTGAAGAGAAGTGTTTGTAGTTTGAGCAAAAATTTTATAAAACAAAACACAAAATCCAGATACAATATTATAATAGGCCACTTCCGAGTTCTCACAGTGATCTGGTGCCAAAATTACAGCGTGAGGATGAGGCTAAGTGCAAAGTTGTTTTCATTGGTATAAAGAATAAAGTGCCCTGGTGATGAAAATGAGAGAAAATTTCCCGAAAGTCAGGGTAAGAGAGTGAAAAATTATTTGTGGGAGAGAGTCATTCAGCTAAGTGATGGACACAAAGGAAAGAAAACGGCAAAACTGTTTGATTTATGCAAGAAAGCTGCAACAATGAAGCAGATCCAAATAGCAGCTCTGCTAAAGACTGCATGAGGTAATAAGGAGAAATTACTAACAAGTGAGGGCAAATTTCTAGTACCTAAAATTTTGGATGCTTGGATGCACAACTTCTGTAACTTTCCAGAGTTTGTGTTTGGCATTTGCATGCCGCCTGACCAAGTCTAGCCTTGGTTTCTTCTTGGTCATCATTTACTCATTGTTTTTTTCCTGATTCGATCGTCGCAAGGGCCTACTGTAATTTGCAAAACAATCTGAACAAAATGAATCTGAAATCTTTTACTTGCAAAATGAACTCAAAATATGTAATAAGCAAAATGGAAGGCTGTGTTTGCGAAATGAAAATCTGTCATTTACCAAAGGGGGAGTCACGTGGTAAACTCCTCTGCCCAGGAGGATGAATTGTTCAGTTCATTACTAGCGTAGATTGACAATAAAACTTAGCATACGATATAAACTATAATTTACATTTGAACCCCAAGCTAAAATTCCTTCTGATTTCATTCCATATTTGAAGATTTTTGCTGTAAAAAAAGGGAATGGTCTGAGATAACTGCCATGGTTTCTTGATGAGCCCAGGGAATGTGTGACCCTTCCAGTTCAAGTAAAGTGTCATGTCACACATTTGAATAATTCATCATAAATGTTCCAGTGAATATTTTGCAAAGTAAACTACAACGATTTTCCTTTTTGCACTTTCTCTAATGGTTATTATTTCAAAGTTATGTATGTTATCTGCAATAGCAGTGAACTGACCGATTCATCCTTCCAGCTAGAGGCCATAAGTTTTCCACAGTTCTTGTTGCAAACTACAGATCTACAGATTTCCATCAGCAAATTGCAGAATTACAGGTTTTTGAGTTCATTTCATAATTTACAGCTTTCAATTTCTTTGTGTTTCATTTCACAAACTACAGTGAGCCCTCACTTCGAGTCAGCAAGAAGTAAACAACAGTTATATGATGACATCAAAACAACTAAGGCAAGGCTGAGCTCTGGAATGTTAGAAAAGTAATACCTCTGCACATTAAAAATTTTTGGTACCTGAAATTTGCTCTCACTTGCTTCTTATTTCTCCTCCTACATTTTTTTTGGGGGTCTCTGGCAGAAGAAGCAATTTTGATCTGCTTCATTGCTGCAGCTTTCTTGCATAAATCAAACAGTTCTGCTTTTTTTTCTTTGCTGTCATCACTTTACTGGATACCTCTCTCACAAAAAATTTTTCACTCTCCCACATTGAATTTTGAGAAATTTTTGCTCATTTCCTTAACCATGCCACTGTATTCCTTATACTTTGCACTTAGCCTTGACCTCACACTGTAATTTTGGTACCAGATCACTGAACTGTGAGAACTCAGAAGTAGCCTACTGCAATTTAGAGAATGATCAACAGTACAAAATTTTCTTGATCATCATTAAATATGGACAGATCACAATACAATTTGATTAATTACCACTTTGAGACACCAATAGTGCAAATTTCCACCAATATTATATTGATAGTGACATTAACAAAGCACCTCTGATTTTAGGACAGGATGCAGAATTTCAGAAAAGCTAGATTTTGTTTTGAATTACTGAAACATTCAAAGATATAGGAGAAATGAAAAATTACACCATTACAAAATAAATGTAATTAAATAGTAGAGTCTAACATACCTCCATAAATTTGGTCACCTGGACAAACACAAGAGTCTCCAACAGTGGTACAGTCAGAAAGATCAACTGCAACATCCCAGTAGGACAGAGCTAAAGTGACAACAAGCGATGCTGATGCAGAAATGACTGTGACAATAATGCTAAAGACCAAAAATGTAATCATCTGTAATAAATTACAAAATACAATTTAAATTAATAGCATTGTTTTGACTCTCAAAATAATCATTTATCAAAACATTTTCTCATATCTTTAAGGCCATAAACAAAGCTATCCCACAATTTGCAAAAAAATATTCTTGAATGTGGCTATCTGAGGGTACTAAATAGTCATCTGAGTCCAGAGAATTCTGTGTCTCAGATTTGCATAACTTTCCCAAATACCCCAACCCCTCATGTTTAGATCATTGTGACTATACAAACATGAAAAAGTCAATATGAAAAATGTAAGGAAACATAATTTTCTGAAATTTTCAGAGTCACCAGATGACAATAAAGTTTCATTCTTTTCTTTCAGAATAACCACCAAAAAAAGCTTCACAAAAACAAAATATTTGCAAAGAGTAACACTTACACAACAATGGTTCTTGGTAACACCTCCACAAATGCCAAAAATTCCACAGAGAAAGAACTAAAATATAAAAGTCACTTTTACTACAGCAAAAGTAAAAGAAGTTATGAGCATAACATTGTTCTTAAACATGCAGGTGTAGGGTTTTTTTAGTTACATTTTGAGTAATCATTGCTGTGTCTATGCACAATACTGGTGGTTCTCAACCAACAGTTGTGCTGTTTTGCTTGTGTTTCCTAATTGTAAAACAATGTCTAGAATTTCAAGAATTCCTGATTAAAAAATCGAAATTTAAGGGATGAGAATCAAATAGTACTTAGAAAAACCTGAGGGTGTTTAACCCTGTTTCTATGATCTGGACATCCTGTCATCCTTGACAATGAGTCTTGAAGTCTCCTTTACAAAACATTTCATTTTGGTCTCCAGTTCTTGCATTTCTTAGAAAGTTGTCACATATCTGGGGCCATTCAATATTCTCGAGAACAGAGGAAAAGTTGAATAGATGTTGAATGAAAGTTTAAACCAATTTTAAACTTGATTCAACACGCTTTCCACAAGCTTTCAACATTTTTACGTTTTCAACAATGTTGGACGACCTGTTCAAACGCACCAAACATTTCGTTCAATAAAGTGTTGAATGCATGTTGAAGCAAATGTTGAAACTATTTAAACGGACCCTAACGCGTGCCTATCCAAAAGTTAACATTTTGGAGAAACCGGAGAAGCAAACACAATGCATGGTAAATTTTTATATGAATCATCTTTTCCCAAACACAAGCTCCAGTGAAAGAAGGCCATTTAATAACTTACTTTCAACGAAGAAGACAATAGATGTTTATCGAGTTTTTACTCTAAAATCAAGACAAAAGACGTGTGTAAACAGGTGTGCGAGTCGGATTTCAAAGTGAATATGCAAATTTATCAGTGTGTAGAGAGACCTCATGTTTTGTGGAATTTAAAAATAAGAAGCAAGACGAAACTGACCGAGGAACGTTTCCGGAGGACGGTTTTACTCAAAACGGTTCTTGATTATCTGTTAGTAGCGAAAAAACGAGCGAATTTCTTACGCGTACGAAACCCACGAGGAAGAATTAATCTCCTTAGATCATTGTTTATTTGACTTCACGGCTGGTAAATTGCGCAGCTTTATGTTGAAAATTCTGAAAGTTCTACGTTTTGACACAAATCATCTATTAAACAATACTTTTTGGACAGCTCATTACTCACACATGATATTTACCGGGCCTTGGAATCTTCATAATGTCGCTAGGCCTCACTTGAAGTCTGAAAGTTCGGTTTTCACTTTACGACCCCAATTCGCATCGCTTCAGAGAATCGTGGTGTTGTCGGCTCGAAAGTTTGATTTGTCGCTCTTAAGACTTTGATATCCATTATCTTCCAAGAAGATTATTCTGTAACATTTTTACTTTTTCTTTCTGTTCCAGAAGGTCTAAAGTGATCGGAAAGAAACGGAAAATCCGACTTGAAAATATTGAAAGTCGGCCGTGAGGACGCCATTTTTTCCATTTTGTGAACGCATAAAATGACGCCTTTCTAGTACCCCATAGAGTCATCAAAATAACTGCGCAAAACACGGATTCTGATAAGTTTATAGATCCTCAATCAACAGAGAAAGTTTGGAGACAAAATTCTGCTTAGTGGGGGAGGTAGGGGGAAAGCGTCTCTCGCGCGAGTCCACCGCGCAGCACGGGCGCTTCAGGTGTCAATGGGAAAATTGAGTGTAACAAAGAACAACAAATCTTCCACTTTTTGCAGAGTTAGACTCATATTCCATTTTCATGTCCTCCTTCTAGGGGATTCAGGTGACATGCACTTGGCCAATGATCCTGATTTATTTCACGTCATTCATAAATAATTCAAAATAAAAGATAAGCAAAGTCTGAATTAATTTAAGTTGAAACGTATTCAAAGTGCATATGGTAATTTTGATCAAAATGGTTTTCTTCACATATAGATTTTGAATGTGCACAGCAACTCTGGTAGTATATAGTCTATGGATCATGTGATCACTGTGTGTATTGCACATTTATTCTGAACACGAAACGTTTCATGGAGACTATTTGCATGTTCAATCCGCAAGAAACGTCATCCTCTTCCCGACATTTTAAACACGCACAAAAAACAATTCTAGCTATTTAGAGATCAATTGAAAAAAGACTTGATATTTAACACTGGCGATGAGGATGAGATCCACATATTAGGGGACAACGGCGACATTAATCATCGAAATAAAAGGCGTAGCTCCACTTGATTACAAAGCCGGTATTATCGACGGCATTAGCACTACGGTGGAAAAATAGCTTCAGACGTTTCAACACTTTCTGGTTAGCCAAAGGGGTGCAAATGACTAAGTGCCTATTGCCTCGAAGACATGATAGCTCTAAGTTGCAATGTCCGTCATGGTCTCTCGACGCTCTAAAATGGCTTTCCATGGAAGCTTCTTGCGTGAGAAACTTTAACAACTCAGTTCCTAAGGGGCGCTCGGCAGATGCGTATCCTCAAATATCACCCGGAAAAAATGAAATCGCAGGTTAAACCGAAGGTTTCGAGGAAATAAATTAATTTACAGGTTTCACTGACATCTAAAACCCTTTCCAGAACAGAAATCAATTTCGAAAACCCTCTAACTACACCACAGATTTGCACGTAAACGAAACGAAATCTTTTCACACTCACCGGGAACCCACACCAATATGGCGTTGAGGATGTGTTGACGCCGTGGCCATAGCTCGAAAGAACGAAAGAGGGAATGATCAAAGCAACGGAAAACAACAACTGCAGAATACCAATAGAAATGGCAGCGACAGAATGGCCTCTCGTCATTCCCATTTTATACGCTGATTCTCGTTTTCTTCTTTCCTCGAGACCAGCTAATGCCAAAGACAAGCTTTGAAGACGACGTTGAAACCCCTGGCACTTGATTGACGTTTTTTCAAGAACACGTGATCACACGAACCGTGATAGATAATTCTTTAAATCATTTGAGCCCTCCATCACCTTCAATGTGAACAGAAGATGCGTGCTTTTGAGATAAAATTCTTTGGGCGACTCCATGGATGGAATGGTAAGATGGCAGAAATGAAAAACCACAATGCACGGACAAAAATTTCCGGGAGATCAGGAGTCTCCTTGATAGTAAATATCTTGTAAGTATATACGAATCTGAACTGTAGTAAAAATCGCGGTTGATTGCGATTCTATCATCTTTTCTGAGTCATGCTTCACTCAGGGGAATGAAGACTGAAAAAACGCTGGGAAGAGGGAAGAGAGGTAAGAGTAACCTGCGATGGACTAGAATCTCGTCTTGAGTATTCATACTCATAGTTGCATCATGCATCGTTTTCGAGAAGGTTAAAGTTGATGTACGTCGTAGTTTGGAGCCTTTCAAAGATTTGGATTGCCGCTTTGATCCTTCTTCAACAGCTCTGACCAAACGCTCTCAAACGCCCTCCAACAGTACATGTGTTTCTCGCACTTAAAGCGATAGTGTTTGAGACCGATTATAGCCTATAAGAGGCCTACTGTTGCCTTACATGAGGGGACGCAAATCGTCTGCACTGTAAGTACATATCAAGCTCCGTAGGTGATTTAATCCCATTAAATATGAGATATTTATGTCAGCGTTTGCATGGTTAGTATCGTTAGCGCCTCTTCCGGTTGGATCTGGACAATGTTTGGTATTTTTTCCCAGATTGCTTTTCAGTGCATGTAGTTTCCGATGTGCATGAAGATTTTCCAGATATTCCCCTCAAAATGGCGCCGAGGAAAGGTTTTTCGACCTTCTCTCGCGTGGTCAGTGAGGGATTAAGCGATCAGAGTTACTGGTACGTGCTCACAACTGAAATTTGTGGAATAACTCCCTTACAATATTTAAAGCGATCGCCGATCGTGAAAACTTTTCCTGAAGATTTCTGCAGAGTTGAAAGCGGCAAACTTTGGCTTCTTGATGGGCGCCCTTTCGTCAACAAGAAAAGTTCAAGTGCATTCGAAGTTGTTTGCTCGTCTTTTGGGCTTGTATCGGCTATTCTGAGGAAGAAAACAAGTTCTGAAGAACGAGGATCCGCCGCGATTTATAAGGTGAAAGAATTTCTGAATGGCTTGGATTTTAGTTCCCTTAAAGGAGACGACGACGACGTGAATTGCGAGCGACCACGTGCAGCTCGGCGCCTTTCAATGCCTCCTCAATTCAACACTCCTAAGACGAAAGAAACGCCTGTCCCGGTTCATTTGACTCCTCCAAGCAGTGGCAGTCTTAGTTCCCCAAATCTTAAGGAGATTTGTGAAAGAAATGATTTGGAGACCCCAGAAAAGACTTTCCTTATTAAAAAAAGGGGGAGCCGCGTTCTCCAAGATGTACAAGGCATCTGTGAAAGGAGCCGGGAGAATTTGTCAACGGTGCTTTCCAGCATGTGTGCCTTTGATGATCCTGAGGCGAAAGCTATCGTAAATGAGATTGTGGAGGATGTGGCCCTGAAGAAAGGAGTTAAAAGGACAGTGGAAGAGCTTGTTGGCGATGAAACGTTTTCTTTATACGTGGAAAGCCTCCGAGTTCCAGATTGGGTGTTACTATATTTCAAGACCAAGGCAAGGATATCTGGTAATACTTGGCAAGCCGTAATCAATATCACCAAACTTGGAAGGACAGGGGTAAGGTTTATTCTTAGCAATCAATGTTACAAGGCTAAATGTTTTGCCTGCTTTATGGCGACCGCTATCACAAATCAATAACCAGCCTAAAGGGAAGTTCCTAACAGTCACATTCGCTCTTTTCAAAAAGCCGTTTTTTTGACAAATTGTCATTATTTGCTTGAAGTTTAGTCGCTCATGAAAATTTCCGTTTTTAAGATACAGTAGGATCGGTGGTAAAAAGGCTTTAAAAGTTTTAGAATTTTGGCTTCTCTGCCTCTAAGATGTAGAAAGACCATTGACACCGTAAACTTCCCTGAAGAGTTTTTGAGACTGAGAAATTGTTGCCAGCTTAGCACAACTTTAGGATGGCGTCAATTATTAATTTCAAGGGTGGAGAGGCAGCATTGCATAGTGTTGATCTCTCAGAAGGGCTCCTTCTTTTGTAAAGGACATGTCCGCACTCAGATTTATCCCAACTTGGAAGCAGTGCTATAGTAACAAATTAAATGCTTGAAAGTGATTCAAGAAGTGAAAGTCTTATTATTATTTATTATTACAATGATAATGGCTGATTTTTTAACCCTCAGTTATCAATGTGTTTTACATGTTAATTTTGTTGTTTTTAATTTTTGTTTTGCTTTCTTTCTTTGGTATCCATTTTAGAAATCCTCTGACACACCAATATTGTTAAATCTTAATCAAATAAAGGCTGCCAAAAAAGTGATCTTTGGAGTTTGTAAAGAATACATGGATGTGAAAAAGGTGCCAACTCCTTTACAAGGTTATCAGGTGGATTTGTATCCTGTTTTGGAGCTGATTGTTTGTGAGCAAAGGCTGCATAAGATGTGCTCACCAACTCTCAAACTTCTGATCAAGATAGATGGAAGACCCTTTTGTGGTAAATACAGACTGTCAGGTTTAAGTATGCTGTTATAAATTATAGAACAATACCTTATCTCAGAGTAAATGTGTAGCTGTGTATAATTTTGGTCCCATGAATGTGAATGAAATAATAACTGTTTCTATTATTATTTTTTTATGATCAGGTAGAAATCAGGTGTTGGTAGGTTTGGTTGCCCGTCTTAATCCTGTATACAGCATACAGAGTGCAAAGTCTGTTTACCCACTGGCCATTGCCAATTGTAAAGAAAACAGGTTCATCATCAATTTCTATTCTATGTTACCAAAATACTTTTTCTCCTTTGCTTGGCATGGTTATGAACTGTTTACCACCCACAGTATAGACACTTTTCCATTTAAGCTCTCCGTACTGAAAGCCTGTAGTTTTGTAGACTATATATGACAGTTTTCATTGTTGTAATGTTGGCTTTCCAGTGGCTCCAAGATCTGACAAATGTAACACCCACACACACAACCAAAAAATACCCACACATAATTAGACAGAAAGAAAAAAAAAACTACAAACCCTTTTGCAATATAAGAACCTTACTCCAACACAAGCTCAATAAATAATAAGTTTCATTGATTGTCTTTATGCCTAATGTTATTTTGATAGGGAAAGCCTGAAGGTACTTCTAAAGGATGTGAATGAGCAAAAGAGAATTATCAAGAACCAAGGAATTTTTGTTGATGGCATCAAGTTCAATGTAGAATTTGATGGTAAGATGTTTCTGCCAGTTTATCGCATAAAGGTTGTTTGCAAGAACAACCCTGATCTTTTAAGGGAGGGGGGATGCTGACTTTCTTTTTTTTAAACTTGAGGGTTTTTTTTCCATTATCAGTGAAGCTGACCAATATTTTAAACAATAAGTTATTTTTCTACATGTATGTCATCATAATTCTTTATTATTGTTGTTTTTTGTCATATCTTAGTTTCATTGGACTACAAAACACTGATCCTTCTTTTGGTAAAGAAAGGGGATCTTGATTTTCAACTTGGTGGTCGAGGGGTAGATGTGGAATTTTGCTTTATATGCAATGCAATCAGGGTTAGTATTTGTATTGGTGTACATGTGGATGTATAAGCATTTTTTTAGTTGTTGAAGTTCATCAGTTGCAATACACAAGCTGCAGTCTTCACTAACAATGCAACCACAAAATTTTGTAAGATAATATTAATTTAATTTGAGATAATTCCAATCCCCATTAGGGTTGCAAATGTCATGATGTAGCCCCAGATGAAACCTGCCTGGAATGCCTACGAAGCAAGTGTAACATAGGCAGGTATATTTTTAGTTTAGCCTTTCATGATCATTACTTAATGAACAGGCTTACTTAGGAAGTGCTTGTGGCCTTTTGGGTATCAGAGTTGATGCATTGGTGAGAGCAGCCACCTTCCACCAATCTGGATCTGTTCCTAGACAAAGCACAGTATGATTTGTTGGCTCTCTAATCTCCTCTGAGAGGTTTTTTATCCAGGCACTCTAGTTTTCCCCTTTAATGGAAAACCAACATTTGACTTCATTGATTTTGGGTTGTCTCTTTTTGTTTAATTATTAGTCAAGAGCACTTGTGCTTGGCTAAATACCCTTGAGACTTAAATAAAGTCATCATTGTCATTTTTATTTAACATTGTTTCTTGAGTTTTAAGTTTCATTGAGTTATTCCCATTTATTTATTGCCATGGTCTTCATGAGGCTATGATTTTTTATTTATAAATACATTGTAAATGCATCATTGTTATTCATGTATTTGCAGATCAACTGGAATTCGGGATGATCTCCTTTTTCTCCTTGATGAAGAGCTTACTAGCATTCAGTTGTGTGCTCTCCATATGGAGATGCGCAATACAGAGCAGTTGCTTGCGTCCATTGGTCTGATTGCCTACAAGATTGGTTCACTTCCAGAAGCCAATCAAGCCCTGAAGTGCTTTGGCCCAGAGTCTTTTCATGGTGATAGAATTTCTGTTAAGAAGAAGAGTGGTCAGGAGTCTGCCATTTCAAAACAGAATATTCACGTGAGCTCTATGTCAGGTGCGTGAGTGGTTGAATTACTGGCTTTGTGTGTATTTTAAAATTGATTTGCTTTGTGGGTATCTATTATTTTTCTCATTGTGATAAACACATTTCAGGTCCAACAGAATTTGAAATTCTTCAAAACCTTGAGGAGATTGTGGGACTCTCCCTTCCACTGGACAAGTTAAAGCTCTCCTACATGGATGTAAACACTGCCAAGAATTTCATTCTTAACCGTGTTACATTTTGTTAGTCCCATATTGATGTAAGTCTTTGTTAGCAGATGTGGCATTGGCAAGTACCTTCACTTGTGGTTCAACAGTTCAAGTTTATTGTTCGTTAAGTCTAGAGGTGTGGTTTATGTTGTGCAGCGCCCAGATGTTTCATCGGAGAGCGCTATCAAAATGGGCACCATTTGTAAGTACTTGCTTCATTTTCAATTTCACACTATGCAGTAGTTACCTTTCCTAGGAGATCCATGAACTTAGAGTTTCTTTCTTGCCAAAGGTCTTTCAAAGATCTTATTTAGTAGGCTGTACTTTAAGGTGGCACACCCAAAAGTGCAGTATAACCCAGCATTTTTGTATTTTTACACTCTTTCAATGATCTTATTCAGTAGGCTGTACTTAAAGGTGGCACACCCAAAAGTGCAGTATAACCCAGAATTTTTGTATTTTTACACTCTTTCAATGATCTTATTCAGTAGGCTGTACTTTAAGGTGGCACACCCAAAAGTGCAGTATAACCCAGCATTTTTGTATTTTTACACTCTTTCAATGATCTTATTTAGTAGGCTGTACTTTAAGGTGGCACACCCAAAAGTGCAGTATAACCCAGCATTTTTGTATTTTTACACTCTTTCAATGATCTTATTTAGTTAGCTGTACTTTAAGGTGGCACACCCAAAAGTGCAGTTTAACCCAGCATTTTTGTATTTTTACACTCTTTCAATGATCTTATTCAGTAGGCTGTACTTTAAGGTGGCACACCCAAAAGTGCAGTATAGCCCAGCATTTTTGTATTTTTACACTCCTTCAATGATCTTATTCAGTAGGCTGTACTTTAAGGTGGCACACCCAAAAGTGCAGTATAACCCAGCATTTTTGTATTTTCACACTCCTTCAATGATCTTATTTAATAGGCTGTACTTTAAGGTGGCACACCCAAAAGTGCAGTATAACCCAGCATTTTTGTATTTTCACACTCTTTCAATGATCCTATTTAGTAGGCTGTACTTTAAGGTGGTACACCCAAAAGTGCAGTATAACCCAGCATTTTTGTATTTTTACACTCTTTCAATGATCTTATTTAGTAGGCTGGACTTTAAGGTGGCACACCCAAAAGTGCAGTATAACCTAGAGATTCTTCTTTTAGTTGCTTGTGTTTATATAAGAATTATTGTGCTGTAACAGGTTGGTTTGACACCCTTATATCCTGTGTACAATTTCGTATGGATGTTGGCACATCCCAATACTTCGACTGATCAAGACAGGTATCTTTTTAAAAATGGTCTGTTTCGAAATCAAGTTACACCAACAATGGTCAATACGCTGTTGTTTTCATGGTCTAATGTACTTTTATCATGGGGTATTAACTTCCTTATTTTCAGTTTTAAAGTTTTCTTGCTTTTGTTTGAGATTATGCTATTTATAAATATTATTTAATTTTCATTTGTTTTCATGATTCCAGGGTAATAGCTGTGTTTCCACCACCACCAGCAGTAGCAAAAATCCAGGTCTTACAGATGGACCTTGCCACATTGAAGAATGGGATGGAAGTCAATGATTCCATTGTTGACTTTTTTCTTATGTAAGTAATATATCAATGTAAGAATATCACTGTACTTGATTTAGTGAGAACCTGCAAATGTAGCTGTTTTTTTTTCTTTTTAATGTGTCCTCAGGTAAATGTAAAACATCACAAATAATTAATTATTATTCTTTTCCTTCAATTTTTTGGCTAAAATTTTGCCCTATGTTAAAGGGGTTGCTGATGCAAAGAGCTCATACTTCATCCTCTTTAAAATCCACCATTTGAGATTGTTGTGCTAATCAATTGATTAATGGCAGTGAAAAATTGCTTTCCAAATTTAATCATCTTTCTGCTTTTAATAGGTACATATCCCAATCATTGGACCAGGATTTGCATGACAGCATTCATGTGTTTAGCTCCTTTTTTTACACTAAGCTGTCAACAAGAGTTCAGATTGGAGAAATCTTTGTCTTGCCTAGGTAATTAATTGTTTTCTTTGCACTTAGATTTAAACACTTAAAGCAGTGTCATCTCTTGTCCTGCAAAAAATAGCTCTTGTAGTAATTGTTGGTAAGCTGAACCATCCTAATGATATACATGTACCCAATATGGTTGGTTTTCTTTGAAGTACATTAATAAAGACAATATTATTTTTTATAATTATTATACATGTTTCTCGTACGTGCTGATGGTCTTTAATAATTATTTGCCTCTCTATGCATCTGTCAGTCCTGATGAAAGATATGTCGAAGCATCTAAGTTTACAAGGAGAGTGGACATTTTCAAAAAGAAGTTTATTTTCATTCCAGTATGTAGAAGGTATTTAAAAGTTCATGATAATTATTATTGTTGCTTATTTTATATCTATCTCTCTCTATGCTATTTTTCTCTGCAAACACCATTGTCATAATATAAACAGTGTCACTGTTTGTTTTATTTTTAGTGGGCATTGGTTCCTATCTGTGATATATAATCTACCAACACTCACAAGCAGAAGAAGAAAGGATGATGGCTGTGCTGTGTAAGCTTTAGCAGAAACATTGTCTTTAAGCCTTTCTAAAAATAGAAAAAAGTATGCTCAAGTCATCTAATGATGTTTGATCTAAAATGCATTGAGGGCTTCGTGTTGTAGCAATAACTTTGTTGAATGGTGAAGTTGAGGATTTTGACTAATTCTTGTTGGGAAAAGACACCAACTGAAGAGAAAATTAATATTGCAGTGGAATCTTCTTTTTAGAGTTCCAATTCTGATGATTGACTCCATTGTTTATGGCTCAGATAGAAAGAACTTCACTTGTTCTCCCTCCTCACGAGAACAAGAAGCAAACATTATCAGAAGGTATGCACTATACTATTTTCATTTTTTTTTAAACACCAGACACCTCCTGCAGTACAGCAACTGTATCATTTGTTTGTTTTTAGTTTTATAGAATGTGAGTGGACGGCTAAAATGAATGAATGTCCAAGTCCACACTTTACTTCCAAGACTATGCCTGTCCTCTATCCCAAGGTATTAAAATCTCTAGTCTTCTTCTTAAGGGTTGTCATTTCAAGTTGCATTTTTCAGGGCAAAATTAATGCTAAAGTATCTAAATGTAGATAGGAAACACTATCTTGTACTGAGGCTGACTGAAGTACTGAAAAAATTGGATAGTATTACGATGGTGGTGAATGTTTGGTTATACAGCTTGTCTTTTTGTCATTTACTGTGAATTAGCAGAATAAAATCCAACTATAGATATCTGGTGCATTAAATATAAACTTATTGGTAATTCTATAAAGAATAATTCATGTCTACTCAAATCAGTTAAAGCAACCCAATAACCATTGTCAGACTGTAACTCCAGAGGTGAGAAACATTTAGAGACCACTGTAGTTATGATAGTAATATTTAAAAAGACAAATGGATAAATAACGGCATTCTTGAACCCTTAGGTACCTCAGCAAGAAAACGGGTATGATTGCGGAGTATTTGTTATGCTGTTCTTCGAAGAATTCTCAAGGCGAAAGGTTAGGATAAGGTTATAAACATTTTAAAACATAATTTCCATCTCAGCTGAGCAAGACAATGATTCTCTGTTTGTTTTCTCTCTTTTAGTTTCCAGTAGGCGAGCTTCTTTCAGACAAAATTCTCCAGTGGTATAACCAAGCTTCAGCATTTCATTTGAGAGAGAGAGTCACAGACATCCTTTTGGCTATGGGAGCTAGAATTTGAGACTTTACAACTACTGTTATCGTCATCTTATGTTCAGTTGCCATGACGCATGTAAATAATGATTAGTTGAAATCTATTATTTTCCATTCATAAAAAAACGGTGGTGAACGCATTGAACAAAAGGCTTTATTTGTCGTAAGGTTCCCATGTGAACAATGAGTTGGTAACGGTAAGGGTGATAACCCCTTCGTAACATATCCCTGGCCCAAGTCTGACAAAACGTTTTCTGCTGCTATGGTTTTTGTCTCAATATTACACCCAAAAGTTGCGCTTAACAACGAGGCTTGACTTTCAAATTATAATTCTCATTCTACGTAACCTGATTATCGACATATCGTGGGTTTTGTTTTGAAAGCAGATGCTGTTGGGGCATGATAGTCTGCGCAGGTATCGGAATAAACGTGCGCTAAAGTTTTTCCATTGAAGCCGCGAGAAAAATGTTTAGGGTTCGCCGATCGTATGAATTCCACGTGCGTATTACATCCGGCCAGCTACATAAGCTAAATGCTTGATTGTATGTATGTCCCTCCGTCATTGTTTTAATGCCATTTGAGTTGAGATTCCAAAAAGAAATAAAGAAAAAGAAAAAAAAATGAAATCATTCTTTGTGTTTCTTTTTACTGAATAGTTGGGGTCGATTTACACGAAAGATCACAAAAGTGAAACCACTTTTATTAAGTCCTATCTTATTCATCCGGAAATACTCAACATAATTAATTATAAGTAGTTTCTTGTGGACCTAATTGTAAATGATGTATTTATAGTTCTTTAAAGTGTAAAAGTTTAAGCGTTAACAGGAACAAAAAATGAAATTGTTGAACTTCTAAATTGAAGTTTTTTTGACATAGAAACGCAGAGTCAGTTTCCCATAAAGCGATCTCGAGTATAAGCTTGGCCACCAAATTAACTCAACTTCTCGAGTGGAACGGCCCTCCCCCGTGCTAATTTCCATTGACGATCGACTCGTTGGTCGTGGTACTGGTTTTTTTGCCCTTGCTTTGGCAAATTCAAGAGCCGCCTCAGCTTCCATATTTGAAATATCAGGAACTTCGTCCTGGTTACTGAACAATGCATGGGACTTAAACAGCAAAGAGTCCTGCTCTTCTAGAATCCTTTTGAACGTTTGCTCCTCAAATATTTTGTACGACAATCGTCTTGCCGTTCTTTTAAAAATAGGCTGGCGGCGGTGTGAAACATCGCGAACACTATCAAGCCTCGGACTTTCCAACCGATGCAAAATGTGACGAAAATACCGCTCGGGTACTTGAAAACAGTCGATATGACACCACTTTCCTATCAAGAAATGAACCGAACCGTGTTAACAACAGCTTCCAAAACAGAGAAATATTTAAACCATAGTATTCACCTGGATGATCAGGTACCAATGACATGTTTATTCTCTCCACCAAAGCGGATAGCCATTTCAGATATTCTTGAAGTTCTGCGTCGTTTCCAAGCACAGTTGCTTTTGGCTCATCGCAGCGATTGCCAAATTCATCCACAAATATGTTTGTTGTCTCAAAAAGGCTGTCTTCATGATGCTTCAGTTCGTAGTGTTTTCTTAGAGAAACACCTGTTTTGAATTTTTTCCCACAAAAGCGACAGAAAACTGCAAACGGCATGACTAACTCTCGTGAGTTTGAGTCGAAATTGTGCACTTGGCCAATAACGGAAACTGAAGAAAATGTCTCAAAGTCTCACTTTCATGTTATAATTGAAACAAAGAAAATTAAGAACGTCCTGAAACTGTTAGATATGGGCCGGAAGTATCGCTTGATTAATGTTTGTGAGTTACAAAAGAATGCAAACTGCTACAGACTTAAAATATTGCACTTTGTAAAAAAAGAGAGAGATTAAAAAGAGAGAGATTCGAGAAGAGGCTTTTTTTTTCAAAACTTCAATGCATCAGTTGAGGCTATGCAATTCTTTTTGAAAAGACAAAAGAAACTCTTTGGATACAAATGTGTGATAATTACGCGTGTCAGTCACGGATTAGAGCCTTAAGCGAACTGAAGGATTTTTCTTTGGAGCGACCAAGTAATTTTGCGTGATGTCGAGAACTTCAAATTGCAAACGGCAGTTACTTACTGTCTTGAGTTTTAGTCGAAATTGCGCACTTGGCCAATGACTGAAACTGAAGAATAAGTCTCACTTTAATGTTATAATTGAAACAAAGAAAATTAGTAACGTCCTCAGTAAAACAAAGGAAATAATACAGCGTTAGATGTGGGAGAAGTATCACTTCATCCGAATGTATGTGAGCCAGCAACTTCAATTTTCAAGATAATCAACTGAGTTTCGAAAGAATGCAAAGTACTACAGACTTTATATGTTACACTTTGTGAACAAATACAAAAAGGGATTCGAGAAGAGGCTTTTCAAAAGTTGAACGCATCAGTGGTTTAGGCTATGCTAATTCTACTTCAAAAGACAAAAGGAAGTCTTTGCATACAAACGTGCGATAATTACGCGTGTCAGTGATTACGGATTAAACCTTCTTAAGCGAAGAACGATCTCTCAGGGCTGGAGCAAGCAAGTAATTTTGCATGATGCCGAGGTTCAGAAAACATTCAATTGAAGAAAAGCGCAGAAGAACAAAGGTACGAAAACAAAGGAAGAAGTTCAACAGAAAATTCCAGAAGACTGTTGCAGTTAAGCGGAAAACTGAAATCAGTGACCGTGAGGAAACAACGAGAGCTGATCAAAACGAAAGTCAAGAGGAGGTTACCGTAAGGAAACCACAACTGCAAGTAGAATGTCCTTCTTCGTCTTTTGATGAAACCCAGGTTGGAAATGTTCCTTTCGCTGAATCATCATGCTCTGATAAAGTTTGCAGGATCGAAAACTGAGAAGGTTCATCGGTTAGGGGATCGAGACAAACGAACAACTCACTTCAAAAGAGACAGGCCGTTTTGAAGCCATAAGAGAAGAACCTTTATTATCGTTTCATAAAAAAAAGAATGCTATTGGTTGTCGGTCAAAAATATAATTCTTACTGTAAAGTATATTTAAAATTATGATTTTGTTAACCAACGAAACGCGAATTTCAATGTATCGTGGAAACACCACAGTGAAAACAGTCCAGCAAACAACTCGACTTACTCAACTGCTTTGTTTATAAAAAGAAACATTCACTTGCCATTCTACTGCCTCTTAAATGCTAAATAGAACATTAATTTAAATTTAGAAAGAAAGAAACCAAGGATTTCAGTTTATTTTGTTACAGTTTCTGTGGTGGCTTTCTGTCGAAAAAATTCGAGCGTTTCCGCATCACTTATCATGAATATGTTGTTCCGAACACATGGCATGGGAAAAAGAACTAGCGAAATACCTATGGTATAATTGTAGAGATTTGTTGCAAAAATTCTTCAACAGTAGGCCTATCACCCGGGTTTTGGTCAGTGGCTTTTTTCACAAGCACCCGCACCTTCTCATAAAAACCTATTAAACACGACACAGCCTTCAGCATTCTTCCTAAAGAGTAAATGTCACTAGAAATGCTGTAACGTCTTTCTTTTTGGACTTCTGGGGCTAAATAGATCTTTCTTGAAGAGCAGGACGAACTTCGTTTTGAGGATGGCAACCCCAGCTTGGTGCTTTTACCGAAATCAATAAGAATCGGGTCGTATTTCGCAGAGTCGGACTTTCTTTCCAATACTACATTGTTAGCTTTTACGTCATTATGAAGGTAGCCTTTTGAATGAACATAGCTCAAGGTGGAAGCTATCTCTATAAACAGTGAAATACAATCTGTTGAATTAAGCAGGTTTTTGCTTGCTGCCTGATGAAGAGTAGTGCTTTCTTGGTTGATGCCATGGAACTGTAGAACAAGGCATAGGGGCAAGCTCTTTGTAACTACTCCAAACAACATTGGGAGGTTGGCATGATCCCCCAATGCAGTTATAACCCCTGCTTCATGAAGAAGGTTTTTCTTTGCCCTGTCCTGTTCTCCGGCGTTGTCATTGTGTGTCATTTGCTTCACAATAACGGCGATCCCGCGGTAACTTGCTTTGAAGCATTGGCCAAAACTTCCACTACCAACGGAATGTTGGGTTAGATACTCCAAATGTTCCGGAATCAATTCTTTAAAGTTGCATTTGAATTCTTTATCTGACATACTCTTAAAATGGATATTTTTCTGACTAACAATGCGTTGAAACGTTGTCTGTGCCAAAAATGACCTTGAATGTTGAGTCGGCTTGCGTCTTGCGTCGTCTCCAAGCGCCATCCGAAGCATTGTTGCAAATCTTGAACAATGTACATCCAAGAGGGTTGTTAATCGTGGTCTCTTCGCATTACTTACCATTTCTTCTTTAGAATTAGCCTCAAGCACGATAAGTCCGCTTTCGTTGCCTACCTGTTCTGTATCCAGATTTGGAGAAAACGATTTCTTATCTACCAAGCTCGTCTCAGCCACATTTGGTCCATCATTGATTCTCAGCAGAACTTCAGTATTAGTGAGCAGAGCCAGATTACTCGCATTCTTCTGCTGTCGCTTTCGCTTTCGCTTTCTCCATTCTCTATTTTGTTTTCGTTTCTCCTCGGGAGTATTTTTTCGCGATTTCACTTCCCGTTTATTTG
Source organism: Pocillopora damicornis (assembly GCF_964200805.1). Lineage (NCBI taxonomy): Eukaryota > Metazoa > Cnidaria > Anthozoa > Scleractinia > Pocilloporidae > Pocillopora > Pocillopora damicornis. The sequence continues at coordinate 10,235,900 of NC_142671.1, forward strand.
GTATTTCCAGCTTATTGGAGGCTTCAAGGTCCGCCGGCATTTTACTAATGCATTCCCAAGCAAGAAGAGGGAAATAGTTAAACACGTGCTCTTGCATCCGATCTCACAATTTACAAAAACTTCATTATTCTTGTGAAAAATGATAGCCGTCCTATTGAAACTTGATGATAGGTATAAGCCGGCAAAGAAAACAGTGCAAAAGCAATTATCTGTCACATCGATGTCAGCAGCAACAGGATTATGACACCTTACAGGAAAGCTGCCTGGAGCGTTCAAAAAGTCCCATACATTTTCTTAGACTAAAAGTCTAAGAAAATGTATGGGACTCTCCGGGATACTTACAGTACAGACGATTTGCGTCCCCTCATGCAGCGTTACTATCGTATACTCAATTGTGTTGTAAATCTACTTTCCTCAGTAAAAGGAAATTTACTAATGGCGAGTGTTGTATGGTTAATCTACTATCTTGATCACTGAATGAAGGAGAGATGAACTAGAGCAACTAAAGGAGTCACTTGACCAATAAATAACTCTACAATACACACGGCGGCGACACGCCAGGTAAGCCGGTGTCCTAGCGGATTTGGATCCCCCGGTCCAAATCTGCTAACGGATATGGACCGCCTCCGCGGATTTGGACCCCCCAACAAAACTGAGTGAAAACATCATCCTTAACGTTCTAGTAAACATGGATGATACTTTACGTTCCAGTGCGTACTAAAGTAGTATGTTTTAATTCAGTACATGCGTATCGTTAATGCATACGAACTGGCATCCCGTCGGATGTTTCTTTTGACCAAGGGAAAATGGGCAACAATTTAGTTTAATGTCTGGAGAAAGGTCGTTTCTGAACCTTTTCCGTGATAGCCGAACACCGCTGGATTCAATAAGAGAAAAATTTGTGACACTAACTTATTTTGTCATTGTTCAATGCCCCAGTGTTGGGACGACATGGTACAGTGCGAGTTGTGCGAGGAATGGTTACACATGAGCTGCGAGGGATTCAAGACTGCCCCGGAGGACGAGTGGCTCTGAATTGTCTGCAGATCGCCAGACTCTAGACGTCTTCGTAATTGTTAAGGTGTTATTTCGGATCTCTCATCAGTTAATAATCGTTAAAATTAGAAAATAAGATTGAGTTCGATGTAATAGTTTCCACTTTTGATAAGACGTGGACATTAATGTTGATTTGCATCTGAAATTAAGCTGAGAGTTCCAATAGTTCAGAATAGAAACATTTTTACTTATCATAGGCTTTGCGAACGACTTGTAGTAGGAGTAGTTTCTTCGTTCTTGTTCAGAAACTGTTTAATGTTATTATTTTAGAAAATTAGACTGCGTTATTTTTGTGACAGAACGCAATAGTCTACTATTTTTATGACGTTTCGTGTCAATGTTGATTCGAATCAGAAGAAGCAAAGATTTATTGTAACAATTTCAATAGTTCAAATGCAGTAGTTTGTTCACATCTAATTCTTGCATATACATATATGTATGACTCGTTATAATAAATGCGGTAGAATTGGAACGAAATTGCTGTGTTGTTGTTTTCTTTTTTTTACCTTTATTGATGTTGTGTTGCGATTGAAAAGAACATAGACAAAAAGCTTGCAAATAGAATTAGTAACCATATATGATAGAAAGGATGCTTAAAAGGAAAGTCTGGTGAGGGGGTCCAAATCTGCGAAGGGGTCCAAATTCGCTGTGACACCGGAAAGCAGAAGGCAGTCGATGGTTAAAAGGTGTTGATAGGCTTGTGCGACTCCTGCCATTCGCTTGTGCTTTTAAATCTTCTGACCTGAAAGCTAAGCTGTTATTAGGATATCTTTTAATGACTTTCGTTCGCGATGTGATAGTAAAGGTTAGTTTTCAGGTGTCATTTCTCCATCTGTGTGTTCTTGGTCTCCTTGAGGATTGGCAAAGCCGGATTAGATTGTGTTACCAAAGGTAATATTTTTATCTGTGTGCGCTATTTTTTTCGTTTTCAGGTATACTGTCTCTCCCGCATAAAATAACTCCAGAGATACGCTTCTCAAAACCTTATTCTCGGTATTCTTTTTTCTTTAAGCATATTTGAAACTCTGTACGTTGAGCGTAACGAATTTGGTCTTAGGAGGCGTAAGGCTTCTCCTTTCGCGAATCCCGCTATCTCGCTGCCACAAGAGATGTTCACTCGACCGCGACAGGATGCAAATGACTCGCTTTTCGTTTTACGACCATGATGCAACGCAATCAGAGTGGGCACACCGCCTGTGTTTAAGTAGTGTACATTACTGCGAGGATCACTTTCATATTCTCAATATACACAGTAACACAGTTATCTCGAACCAGATTTCTACGGGTTGTGGTCACAAAATTTTTTTGACTAGTCAATTACATTGGCGGACCCAGACCTTGACATAGGGGGGGGGGGGGGGGGGAGAAGGGGCGTTTTTTATCGCTTGCCTTGCCGGCTTTTTTTCCTGCTGCGATTTTTGTTTTAACCCAAAATATAGAGGAGGGGGAGGGAGGGGGCCCGGGCCCCTCCCCTAGATCCGCCGCTGAATTCTCGAAACATCGCGGCAAAAGAAGATTTGCCGCCAATGACACTCTTTCATGTTAGGTAAAGGCATTCTCGATTCAGGGGAAGAACCTTTAGTTATTAGTTAGTTGGCATCAACATCAGATTCCCTAGCGAGGTTATTGGGATTCAAATAATCTTTTTTTTCTAGGTTTTCCTCTGGATAATCAGAAGTCGCATGAAGAAAAATATAATTTAGCGAATAGCCATCATGTCGTCATCATCTTGCATGGACCAGCGAAGGTGGAAATAACCCTGTTTCAACATAGTCATCAAGAATCTACAAAGAAAAATTAGTTTGAATTAACACTCCAACAGAACTGACACGCAGCAAAATGTTTAATATCATATGTTATCGAAAGAAATCGGGGCTTGGTTCTCCTTGCCGAGATGTTGGCTTTACAAAGTGTCTCCGAAGAACCGCTGTACATATTTGCTAATGCTAATTTGTTTTCAGTTAGCATTTCTCTGCGCATCTTTTTGTCGTAAGCATTCTCGTCTAGATTGTATTTGCTTGCGGTTGGCGTTTCTCGATACATTTGTTTACTGAAGGGTAGCATTCTTTCACGGATAACGCGCTTCTGAGGTAACACGATTCACTATTACCGCGGTACCAGTCGTACATAATTGACATTTAATTGACAAACCTCGGCTAAGCCTTCCTCAAGAACTGACATTTCGAGATAGAACTGTACACCAAGATTTTCTTCGGATTGGTGCAATTTCTACACCCCTTCAGTTACACTCGCCAGACGTCAACTTCAGAGAGCGAGAACTATGTACACGACGCTCAAAAAGAGAACAAATGACTAGCAAAAAAAAACTTACCTCTCTAAGCACTTCCGCTGTAAGTTCGGGATAATTGTAGCTAAAACCCGATTCTTCAATCTTTGATCCGTTAACGAACAAGTGATTATCATAATGAAGTTCCTATTGAAAGAAATGAGGCAAACCAAAGCTGAAATTCGTAGAAGCACTATAAATGCAGGGAAGGGCGTGGCAGTTATGAACAAGGAGCTCGCTTCCCAAAATTAAAATTTAAAAACTAGGAAATGACAGAAAAACGAAAAATAAAACACTTTATTTGTTTAGTGCATCACTTTTTAAAGACATTTAGAGGGGGTTACAGACCAAAACAGCCTAAAAGTTCTTAGTACTAACAGCCTATTAGGACACACATATCAATTTATATTGGCCTATATCCTGAAATCTCTCTTAGGGACTTGTCAGAAATTAGCAGGGGGGGAGGGGGGGTGGGAATTTTAAATTTGGGTTCGAAAATTAGGTGACCCATCCCTGCAATGGGAGTGAAATTTGCTAACCCTCCCCTTGAGCTTGGCCTAAAATATCATGACCCTCCCCCTCTTGTATAAATGATAAAATCTAGTTCTTGCAATACACAAGGGTGCGTCAGTATTATGAAAACTCAAAATATATTTCTAATCTGTTCTTTGTCATGCTACATACATACATTTTCGATGACAGCATTAAGAGTCCGACTGATCACTCGACTCTCCTATTTCTCCCAATACAAAGTCTTCATCACTAGAACAAGTGGGTAATGCCTCATTCCCTTCATCTACCTCACATTCATCATGATCATCCACCTCTTCCACACTGAGGGAGCATTGTTTGTTTGTTTTTGTGCTCTCAGAAAATGACCGTATTACGGTCAACAACATTATTCATAATTTCAATAAGACTATATAGCATTGTTATAAATGAAAAGTACATGTTTGTTAAATTCTTGCTATAGTACTTCACAGTTTATATCCATAACGTTCCGTAAACCGTTGTATTTTTCTCTTTTTTTTGCCAAATAAAGAACTTCCTTTTTCTTCTGTGGGTGAACCTCTACATGATCACGGGCATATATTTGCATGACCCTCCCCCTTTTAACTGCTCATTTTTCATGACCCCTCCCTTTTCTGAGGCTCAAAAAGTTGTGACCCCCCCTCTGTTACCACCCCCCTCCCCCCTGCTAATTTCTGACAAGTCCCTTAAGATAGTCTATCAGAAAGGTACTAACTTTGATGTCCTAGATTGTTTACGTTTTGTAAATGGTCGGTAGCACACATAGTATCTAACATCAAAAACACTTTATTTGTTTAGTGCATCACTTTTTAAAGACATTTAGAGGGGGTTACAGACCAAAACAGCCTACAAGTTCTTAGTACTAACAGCCTATTAGGACACATATCAATTTACATTGGCCTATATCCTGAAATATTTCTTAAGATAGTCTATCAGAAAGGTACTAACTTTGATGTCCTAGATTGTTTACGTTTTGTAAATGGTCGGTAGCACACACAGTATCTAACATCCATGGCTTACATGCATTAATATAATACTTCTTAGAAGTGACTGTCTGTGTTTGATAGATGTCTTCATTGACAGTCAACTGTGCTACTATGAATTACTCACTCAGTCCTTACCTGTCAGCTTTCCCATAAATAATTGTTGGTCTAGCAGTGATAAACTTTAATCTAAAAAGTCAAAAAGTAGATCACTTAGTGCCATCAAAACCTTAAAGTTTCCCTTGGTTTTCTCTTTGTGTTCCGTGTTTCAAACTGGTCACCAGCCATAAGTACGAGGTAAAACACAGGGAAACTAAAAGTATATGTATATGAAAGGGGACTGAGGGAATAAATTGAACCACAAAAATCATAAATCACAAAAAGCTAGTTTCAATTTTCCATCAATTATTTCATGCCCATCAAGTTTAGCTATTTCTTGTTTCACCATCAGCTTGTATTTTGCAATGTGTCCATGGCGATTTCTTGCTGTCTTTATCACTTATGCCCTGTTACAAGAACAGAATGCAAGTGAATGAATGGAAGAATGGAGTTCGATCAACTTAATGCTGTGGCTGATCATGGAGATCTGTCTGACTATTATTCTTATGATGAGTTGGAGAATGACAATAAGTTGAGAGACCAAGAAGAGGACCATTAAGAGCTGTTAACATCAATATTTCAAAGGAAATGTTTTCACAAGCAATACAAATTAAACAAAACAGTTGTATTCCATTTTGAAATTAAACCCTAAGGGTTTTCCTTTTGATATAAGGGCAATGTAAATAAGGATAAAATAGACCCCAAGAAGAAAGCTAACCTAGGCAACAAAGTTCCTCTTCAGGCAAATAAATTTCAGAAATTGCTAGTCTGGTGGCTTGTAGCTGAGCAGGTGTCCAACCCTGTTCATTGTATGCTACTAAAACAAAGTATGTGTGTATTCCCAAAATATCAATGTGATAAACCAAACAAAGTAGCTCATCAAAATAAGGTATTAGGAAAATTTAAATTATATGTTTACCAAAATACCTACAAGAGATTGCACGATTGCGATAACCACAGGTGGCAGCCAGGAAGATATTGAGAGCACAAACATTAACCCCTCTTCAAGAAACCCTTTCACTCCCAAGAACTTACTTATGATTTTCCTCACAAAATGTCTGACATGGGATGACAAAACAATTTATTAAACTTTTATCACCACTGCATTGAGTATTGCAACAAGCTGACTTTGGTATAATATACTAAAATACATGGCATATAGGCTAAATTTAAAACCTAACACAAAAAACCGATACAAAAACTACCTTTGGTAGTATATAACTTAAATCTATAAAATGCTACACCATACAGGCCTACTCTTAACAAAATGAAATATAATTAAGTTATCAGAATACTTTTAAAATGACTGCTGTTTCTTTCTCTTGGTGGTAAAAATACTAGCAACAATTTAAACTGCGCTCATCCTCACCTGCATCGAGTACAGTAGCAATTTTCTAAACAAAGAGAACACTCTTCTGAAGAGCAACTCTAGATCCTAAATAAATGCTTTATTTTTGTATATGTCATCGACAAAGCTGTCAATTGGTCTCCTCTATATAACCTATTATAAAAAAATTATTAACATAAAATGAAACCTATCTGACAGGCTAGTGTCTAAAAGAATGCTTAGAAATTTAATTGCTAAAGGAAGTTTTTCAGCTTTATTACCAAAAAGCAACTCTGTTAAATACAGTCACATATCACATACATTAATAAACAAAGACTTCTTTGCTAAATCATAAACAATGGAGAGGGAAATATCCATCTGCCATAACAAACTGGAATCATTCTTCATAAAAAAATATTTTGAATCAATTTTTCTTTGTGAAAAGATAACAAAGGTCTCTAATTCTTTAGTTTATGACTGCACACTGAGTTAGATGCAAACTATGCACTGAAACTTACAACAAATTTAACCTAGAAAAAAGGAAATTTCAAACTAATGTAATAAACTGTGATGACAGTTTACACAACCAAGGGAGCCTTGTCGTGAGTCTGTGCTGTTTCTTCTGTGAACATGGCCTGTCCAGCAGAAGTACCCTGGGGGTAAGCACCCTGAGGGTAGGCACCCTGAGGGTAACCACCCTGGGGGTAGGCCATTGGAGCCCCTCCGCTAAACTGCATGGATGAATGAGATACCACCACACCAGTGGGGGCCATTGTTGGCTGAGCAATAACCACCATGGGGGGATCCTAAAAGAAGCAAAGATTTGCTCAGTCATTGTGTTACTCATTGCTGTTTTCAACATTACTGGCAAGCATAAATAACTTACAAACAGAGTGCCAGTAATACTAGAATGTTGTCAATAACTCACGCAGTGAGGTATTTAACACATATCATTACTAGTAGCAGTGGTCTACAAAATACAAAGATGTGTGGTTCATTTGCTTGAGAAGGGTTCAGATTCTTTCTTGTCCACCACTCCTCAAAAACTGAACATCTTTCTTAGCAGTTTTTTCCCCCCAAGGAAAGGAAAAGATTAAGGAAATTTGTGCATCATTTAGTGCTTTCAATCCTACAAATCTCTAAATGTCTCTCTACTTACAGGTGGGGCACAGCAAGTTGTAACACAGCCCAAAATTGATCCAGCCAGGGCCAAAGCAGTGGAGATGTAGCAGACAATCATGATCACAACAATCACAGCTCTGATGCTGCTCAGGTAGGAGCAGTCATCCACTGCAGTAAAGAGTGTCATTTTAGAGATAATACCTCTGACAGTGATCAGAGAGGTGGTTCATTGAGTTACAGAGATGACATAAAACTTATAATAATTATTATATAAAAATTACCTTAATTAATTATATTTTTTATTATTGAACTACCCTCATCATTATTTGCATTGCCATTCTCCTGTAATTTTGCAGACGAGAGTTATAAAGGATTACATATATACAGTATTTTTGTCTCCCTTTTGCAGTCTGTGTTGGCTAGAAACTTAAAATTTTGACACCAAGTTACTGAAATGGGTTCTTCACCCCACTTATAAATTCACTCAACCCTTTAATTCCCAGATCAAATTTGTAATTCTCCTTACTGTCAACCATACAATTCTTATAATGTTAGTTTAGAGAACTTAGTATTGGATCAATGAATCTTCCCCTAATTGATTTTTTCCTTTATTCTCATAATTCATCTAGTTGATATCATATTGATATTGTATGGGGAACTTCTGTCCTGGTCACTTATGGGAGTTAAAAGGTCAACTTAAAAAGAATATTTACACAAAGCATTGTGCAACAATGTGTAGCCATGGGGAAGTTTTACAGGACTCCAAAAAAATCCAAAGAGCAAGAAAGAAAAGTGATACTAAAGTAGAGAAAGATGCAAATTGCAACTTTATATGCCTTTAATTAATTGTGCAACCAGGTGTCTTCCTCTCAATTATAGCAAACAAGTTGATTTTTCAGGATGTTGATCTTGGGACACTCTGCAATAAATCTCAGCAGTCGATCCTGCTGAGAAGTTTTTGAAGAGAAGTGTTTGTAGTTTGAGCAAAAGTGTGATAAAACCAATCACAAAATCCAGATACAAAACTTTATTGCAATTTTGGGAATGATCAACAATTGATCTTTGTTATATATGGACAGATCACAATACAATTTAATTAATTACCATTTTGAGACACCAGTAGTGCAAATTTTCACCAATATTATAGTAAAACTGACATTAACAAAGCACCTCTGATCATATTTTAGCACAGGATGCAGAATTTCAGAAAAGCTAGATTTTGTTTTGAATAACTGGAATGTTAAAAAATATAGGAGAAATGAAAAAATTACACCATTACAAAATAAATGTTATTAAATGGTAGAGTCTAACATACCTCCAGAACTGTTGCCATATGAGCAATCATAAACATCACCTATAATGGTCAGAGCTATAGTGACAGCAATCGACGCTATTGCAGAAATGACTGTGACAATAATGCTGAAGACCAAAAATGCAACCATCTGGAATAAATTACAAAATATAATTTAAATTAATAGCATTCAGTTTTCACTCTCAAATAATCATTTATAACATAAATTTTCATACCTTTATTAGGCTATACACAAAGGTGTCCCACAATTTGCAGAAAAATGTTCTTGAATGTGGCTATCTGAGGGTACTAAATAGTCATCTGAGTCCAAAGAATTCTGTGTCTCAGATTTGCATAACTTTCCCAAATTCCTCTACCTTCCCTCTCATATTTAGATCATTGCGACTATACAAACATGAAAAAGTCTTCAATATGAAAAATGTAAGGAAATATGCCATAATTTTCTGACAATTTTCAGAGTCACCAGATAACAAAAACGTTTCATTCTTTTCTTTCAGAACAACCACAAAAAAAAGCTTTACAAAAACAAAACAT